>NC_092236.1:55497434-55742434 GCF_036320965.1 Panulirus ornatus
CTCTCCCCTCTCCCCTCTCCCCTCTCCTCTCTCCCCTCTCCCCAGTGCATTGTTAAGTGCGGGGCTGGTCCGTGGTTTGTGGGCGAAAGACGATGAGGATTTTTGTGGGTAATGGTTGGAACATTTACAAAGGTAAAGTGGTCATGTAGTTCTTTTTAGGTGGTTAGGTCGTTAGGGAAGAATGTGTGTGTGTGTGTGTGTGTGTGTGTGTGTGTGTGTGTGTGTGTGTGTGTTTTCGAATTCTATGCCTTTCTGTCCCCTCTCATTCAATTTCTCACTTCCTGCCTTTTTTTATACCTTCCAAATACTGCCTGGATGTTATATCGTCCATATATCTTCTCTGGTTATCTTATCTCTTTGACATAGTCTGTTGAATTATGAATTTTTCTTCTCTTTCCCCCCACCATTCCCCATCCCTCTCCGTGCCTAACCCCTGGCACCCATTTACTAACTCCTACGTTACATATACTTCACAAATAACAAACCTCTTCTGACACTGATATATACATATAGACATGTAAATATATATATATATATATATATATATATATATATATATATATATATATATATATATATATATATATATATATATATATATATATATATATCCTCCCTTTCATGGCATCTGTGCTCCTCTCTGGCTCAGTGCTGCGAGAGAACATATTCCAGCTGGCGTTTACTGTAGCTGGCGCACCGTAATTTCCAGAACATTGCTCGTGACGATGAGATTTACCGGCGACTGGTCTGCACGAGTCCCACTGATACTCTACTGTATCCAGTGACACGGTGTTGCTTGGACGCCTTTACCTCCCGGAGGAGGGGACAACACTCGACCAGAAGTTCATGCCATGTTTCCACTTCCCCCTACACGTATCCAGCTCTTTCCAGGCAGTTTTCCAGGCGGTTTAAAAAGTCCACAGTTATTAGACTTTCCCTTTTTTATTTCCCCAGCACCAAGTAGGGTTTACGTCACTGTTTTCCCCCCGCCCCCCAACTCCCGTGTAACCCTCTGATTGGAGCCATTATCACTGGCGCCAAATAGTCACTTCAGATTATTACATATTTTTCAGAAGTTTTTGGACTTTTAAACTAATAACATACTACCAGCTGATGCTTTGGTTCTCTTACTAGAAGGACTTAAATTCCTCCTTGTCTTGTCTTCGTTGAATTGTCTTATGTCCCAGTCTGTCTTTGTGTCTGTTTGTCTGTCTGTCTGTCTTTGTGTCTGTCTGTCTGTCTGTCTTTGTGTCTGTCTTTGTGTCTGTCTTTGTGTCTGTCTGTCTGTCTTTGTGTCTGTCTGTCTTTCTGTCTGTCTCTCTGTCTGTCTTTGTGTCTATCTGTCTTTCTGTCTGTCTGTCTGTCTTTGTGTCTGTCTGTCTTTGTATCTGTCTGTCTGTCTGTCTATCTTTGTGTCTGTCTGTCTGTCTCTCTGTCTTTGTGTCTCTCTGTCTCTCTCTCTCTCTGTCTTATGTCCCTATCTGTCTGTGTGTCTGTCTTTGTGTCTGTCTGTCTGTCTGTCTCTCTGTCTCTCTGTCTCTCTGTCTAACAAGCTGTAAGGTTATTTGCCCACGTGCGGCTTGAAGCGAGGGAGTGAATCAAGAAGTGAGAGTAAATGACAAGTCAGCGAAGAATTTCCTCCCCCAGTGTGATGAGACGAAGAAATTGCCAACTCTAATTAAGCTCCCCCACACCACCACCACACCACCCCACACCATCACACCACCTCAAACCCCACCACACCCCAAACCCACACTCCACCCCAAACCCCACCACACCCCAAACCCACACTCCACCCCAAACCCCACCACACTTCCATTCCGAGAACTCCTTTTGACGCATTGTGACTTGCATCACTGACTTCCTCTTCTTGGGCAACTAGGCTTTGAAATTTCGGGTACGTGGTGTGGAAGGAGGAAAATGCCTCCCACTCAAGCAACACAGATGTCGTGGGGTGGGTGGTTTGCAGACATATTATGCAGACAAGGTTTTAGATGAGACGGCAGTACGTGGGTTTATCTTCTTGATCTTCCCTCCATGCTTGTTTGTTATCGCCCTTGTGAGTGAGGTAGCGCCTGGAATAGACGAAACTATAAATGCTTTATCCGTCTCATATATTTCATCTTTAGGTGTCTTGTGTAATGCACCGAAATCACAGTTTCCTCATCACAAATCACGTTCCAGAGACCTTTTTCATTGGTTTACCAGGACGTTCCACAATTCCCTGCTTCAGTCCAACGACAGCACGTCGCCCCCCATATATCATATCTCTTATGAAGACACAGTGGCTTTGCATTCAACATATATATATATATATATATATATATATATATATATTCTAGTATAGTTGTATATACATTAGTTACCATGAGTCCTTATTTACTACCGACAGCCCTACTTTATAAAGGTATATCACACACACACACACACACACACACACACACACACACACACACACACACACACACACACTCACACTACCGTCCCTCTTTGAGTCCCCAGACACCAAGAGTGCTCCAAAAAGGTCAAATCCCGATACAAGTTTTCCACTGCCCTTAATCCACTCTACCAGTGGCCACAGAGCGTCACCAGTCCCCACGAACTAGTATGATTCAATCAATTCCCCCCCCCCCTTTTTTTTTTCTCTCCACTCTTACTCAGTCGTTTTCAAAAGTCTTCGTCGAGCTTAGGTTGCCCCTCACCTACCCACAGCAGATGCCTCTGGCGTCACTCGTATGACTGACTCTCTCTCTCTCTCTCTCTCTCTCTCTCTCTCTCTCTCTCTCTCTCTCTCTCTCTCTCTCTCTCTCTCTCTCTCTCTCTCTCTCTCGTCAGCCTCTCGCCCAAGACGAGGTCTGGCGTGGCCGTCATAGTGTATCATAAAACAGCTTTTTCTGCCTTACGTTGCCCGAGCAGCGTTGATCAGCCCAAAACTTTCTTATTTTTCCCCAATTTTTTTTTTTTTTTTTTTGCATCACTTGTCTTGCCTCAGTGAACCCCATGTCTTGACGAGACCTTCGGTGAGATAAGCTTATAAAACACGAGCCCTTAAAGTAATGCAATAACACACCAAACCCTAAAGTGATGTTATAACACACAAGCCCCTAAAGTGGAGTGATAACACACAAGCCCCTAAAGTGATGTTATAACACACAAGCCCCTAAAGTGATGTTATAACATACAAGCCCCTAAAGTGATGTTATAACATACAAGCCCCTAAAGTGATGTTATAACATACAAGCCCCTAAAGTGATGTTATAACACACAAACCCCTAAAGTGATGTTATAACACACAAGCCCCTAAAGTGGAGTGATAACACACAAGCCCCTAAAGTGGAGTGATAACACACAAGCCCCTAAAGTGGAGTGATAACACACAAGCCCCTAAAGTGATGTTATAACACACAAACCCCTAAAGTGATGTTATAACATAACCCCTTAAAGTGATGTCATAACACACCATCCCCTAAAGTGATGTAAGCTTATAACACCAAGTCCCTTATGGTGATTTACACTTAACATTAAGTGCCACAAGCCCCCAACTCCCTGTTGCTAGTGTTCCTCATCCCCACTCCCTGTGCCACATTCCCTTCATCAACCCCTTGCGTCATACCGGCCCTGTATACTCCCATTCCCTGTGCTATGCTCAGTATTTCATCTACTATATGATACAGTCTTACTACACCTACTGTATATAATACGATTACAGGCATATTTCCATCTATTGCAACACGTCATGACAACCGTATTTCGTTTACTGTGCGATAACGATAAAAGTATGCTGTATACAAGCATACATACCTGCTACTTCTGTATATGTATACCCAACACGGGTACATCTTTAACCCCTAATCGCAAGTCCATACAAAGTCACACGAACATCTTCAACTCTTATATTAAGAATGGAAACAAAATAAAGCGACCGTTCTTCTTATTTCTATGTGATATATCCTGCCCTGCCGTCCAGTGCCATCTGTTGACTGAATGGGACACTAAAGGGGTACAGAGCTCTTGCATTACGTCCACTTGCCGGGTCGCTCTCCTCGGCGGCGTCCTCAAGATGCCAGAAGTAGACAAAAAGATGATTAAAAGGAGGAATTTCAACTCCGCTCGAGGAGGACAGAGGGTTATTCATTTCTATATACCTTACCGGAGATGAACCTTTTCGTAATTACCGGGTTTAGGGTTTTTCTTCAACCGGGAATTTTAGATTTAAAGGTCATAGTAGGATCAATTATCTCTTTCTCCTGGGTTTAAGAAAACGTACTCAAGCGCTGTCGTACAACGAGACTTAAAGTATTGTACACGAGCGAATGTTGTCTTATACTCAGAATGGAAAGCGACACGAATTATACAACATGATGTGGAGAGACAGTTCTGTCTTCATTCATACCGGAGGCGAACGCATTGATCTGACGATAGAAAATTCACCATTTTCAGATACCTTTGTACCTTAAGCTTTTAAGCATTTTTAACAATAGAAATATCGTACCAAGGAGGTGAAATCATTGTACTCTAAATGTGTGCAAGATTTTAAGCATTCCTACACAGAGATATCGTACCAAGGAGGTGAAATCATTGTACTCCGAGTCTGTGCCAACGTGAAATACACGTAGTGATGTCTGGATAGTTGAAACCCAAAGGTAGATGTGTGCTAAAATCTGACCGTGTGGTTGAACAATATACATCGAGGAGTCAGAGGTTGTATAAAGTCTTCGATCCTTTATCGTGTTAATGTTATAGATGTTGTGAACACCATAGACTTGTTGTATTAAAGAGAGATTTATTTACAGTTTCCAAAGAAAAAGTCTTTTTTTCGGCTACAAAATACTTGTAGTATTAAAAAGAGATTTATTTACAGTTTTCAGAGAAAAAGTCTTTTTTTTCTTCGGCTACAAAATACCCGGAACTATTTATAACCTGCAATATTTGGAATTTTTCGGATGGTCCAAGATTTGCATTAGAATCTCAATATAAGGATTATTTTTCATGCTAAATGCATTACTGGGGTTATGATATTGTTTAGAGAGGTCATTAAATCCTACAATTAATCATCATAATTTAAGAAGATTGTGCACAAGATGGTATAAACCCGAAATCATCCCATTGTAAGCTTAAGACAGTGAAATATGGGTAGACGTGTCCGAAGAGTTTCTCAGTTTTCGTTTGGTTTAGTGCCATTGAAAAAGATGTGCTTTGTCATATTATTCTGTACGACATTCTGTTCAGGTAATATTGAAAATATGTTCCTTGTAATATTCAATAAGATATTTGTATTCTCTAAGCGAGAGGTGGGCTATTACGTTAATATAATTTCTCCCCTGCGTTGATTTTAATGTGCGTTCATACGACTCTCTCTCTCTCTCTCTCTCTCTCTCTCTCTCTCTCTCTCTCTCTCTCTCTCTCTCTCTCTCTCTCTCTCTCTCTCTCTCTCTCTCTCCATCAACAGGCTTGTGGTGCACAGATTGGAGTGTCTGTGGCATTTTCTTTTTCTTTTTTCTTTCGAGGTTTAGTCAATTTTCCTTCTTCGTTCCATTCCCCATTTCTTTCACCACCATTTCGTTCTCCACCACTTTCTCTCATCACCTCCTCCTCCTCCTCCTCATCCTCCTCCTCCTCTTCCTCCACTTCTTCCTCCTCCTCCTCCTCCTCCTCTTCCTCTTCCTCCTCTTCCTCCTCCTCCTCCTCTTCCTCCTCCTCCTCCTCCTCTTCCTCTTCCTCCTCCTCTTCCTCCTCCTCCTCCTCCTCCTCCTCCTCCTCCTCCTCCTCTTCCTCCTCTTCTTCTTCCTCCTCCAGTGCACTGGCATCACCCTCGACAGCTCTCGTCTCAGAATAGATCGGCTGCTAGACAAATACACACACACGCGGCAAATACACTTAATTTTGTTTGTAGGAATCCTTGCGTCTCCTCGGATGATTGGATGAAAGTAATCGCTCATCTGGGTGAGTGGATGAGCAGATGGGTGTGGGTGAGTGGAGTGGGGTCGGTGGATGATGCGAATTGTAGCGAGAGAGTGTTGGGAGGAAGGAGGAGGAGGAGGAGGAGGAGGAGGAGGAGGCAAGTCTGTGGGGCAAGAATTGGGTAGGTGGGCCAGTTGGGCCTCATTCCCTCATGAGGAGTCACCACCAATACGTTATTCAGCAGATAAAATGGGACCCAGATGGCCAATTGTGGATCATGAAAGTGTGGTGTATCTTCCTCCATATTTTCTTCTGTAGAAATTGTATTTTGATGAGTGTACCGAAATATGCTCTCTTAATACCTTTATGAGACATGGTGTGTTGACATACTCAGCTCTCTGTGATGAAGAAGTATGCTAATTTTGAGTTTGCACAGCATATTGGACGACTACATTCCGTCTCTCGTGAGTTAGAAGCATACTCGTGTCGTGGTTGGGTGATGTATACTGATATAGTTCATAGAATAGAAAGATATTACTCTGACATGATGGAATTGCTTGACAATCCAACCTCATCCTCAGTTCCATCTACGGTGCTGTAAAGGGAAGAAAGTAACCTTCACCTGCATCAACCATTTTCCCCTCAGCATATTCTTAAATGTTCAATCACGATGCTTGGAAAGAGAGGAACATGCGAGTTTGAACATCTTTTCTTTTAGGAATACAATTCAATTTCGATGCCTTCCTTCACACCGAATCTCTTTGCATCCCATCCACATTTCATAAGTGAGGCCAAAGATGAGGAGCGTGCACAAGTGCATCGTATGTAAGATTCACACACAGCAAAAATTCATAACAGTTGTGAAAGACTTCTGATACTTGTCTACCATCGTAGCCTTAGCCTCCGCGACTTCTATTCATACTTTGGTCCATCCATTAGCTCCCGTCCACTTAAGAGGCTTCTCTCTCTCTCTCTCTCTCTCTCTCTCTCTCTCTCTCTCTCTCTCTCTCTCTCTCTCTCTCTCTCTCTCTCTCTCTCTCTCTCTCTCTCTTGGCACACAAACTCTCTCCATCTCAACTGGAATATCCTCTCTCTCTCTCTCTCTCTCTCTCTCTCTCTCTCTCTCTCTCTCTCTCTCTCTCTCTCTCTCTCTCTCTCTCTCTCTCTCTCTCTCTCTTGGCACACAAACTCTCTCCATCTCAACTGGAATATCCTCTCTCTCTCTCTCTCTCTCTCTCTCTCTCTCTCTCTCTCTCTCTCTCTCTCTCTCTCTCTCTCTCTCTCTCTCCATCTCCGGTAAACTCCATATTCATGAGCCACTCACACGACTCTCTCCCTCTCATCACTATACACTAATCAGTGATCGCGCACCACACTTCTCATAAGGTCGCGTTACCTAGACCCGCTGGAAGTGGACATAACACTTCCATGCATGAGTACCAACTCATGCATACTTTTAAAGTCTGGTCTTCCACCAGTACTTGTGGTAAGAGAAGGGTTAATCATTCGTGACTGAGAATGATATATAGATTTTTGGCTTTTCTGGTAGTGCTTTCGATGAGTATAATGCCTCTGTGTGGCTACATATGATCATATGTGACGGAAGATAACGAAGAATCATGAATTCCAAAGTTTATGTGTGTGTGTATGTGTGTGTGTGTGTGTGTGTGTGTGTGTGTGTGTGTGTGTGTGTGTGTGTGTATGAATTTGCAACTGGGAGGAATGCAAGAGACAAAAAAAATATAAAAGGTGGGGATATTTCGCTCAGGAATGTGAGGCTTATGGAAGAAGGGGAGAAAAAAAATTCTTGGACGAGCCTTGGTTGACAGACAGACACACACAGTTGCAATAGTGCGAGCAATGTGGCGAGGGATGCACGGCCTGGGTGCTGCCACGAAGTTGTGATGTATGAATGGAGAGAGAGAGAGAGAGAGAGAGAGAGAGAGAGAGAGAGAGAGAGAGAGAGAGAGAGAGAGAGAGAGAGAGAGAGAGAGGCTAATGTACAAAACTACACCACATACCCATCCATCAACCAAACACGAGGAGAGGACGAACAGCTAGATAGCGTTGTGAACCCAGCTCCCATGCCCAGATATCGAACCCTGGCTGGCCCGTGGGCGATGCATAGTCAACAATGCTAACCACTACACCAACAGAGATTCTCATCATCACCATTCACCATCATTAACACCATCATATACACTATTTCCCAATATTCAGGGTGAGGGGAGAGAAGGAGAGGGTTCTACCCCAGCTTCACTATGTCATAACCGGACATGAATTGTTACATATAGTAAATGTCCAACCTAATTCAACATTCTAATCTGGTTTTTTGCTACTTCTTTGCAATGTAACCGTCCATCAAGATTTGCAATTCAACAGTGATTTGATAATAAACTAACATCATTCAACATTCTATCGTGGGATAATGTTTTTATCTGAAATATAACATTTTCACCCGGAGTAATTTTCACACCAGAATTTACATTGAAAAAGTATAATACATATCCTAGCCTCAACTTCTACCGTAAATCCCTTTAATACTTTAAGCTTGATTAATACCTTAAAACCAGGGCTATAAACTATATATATATATAAAGATAGATAGATATAGATATATATATATATATATATATATATATATATATATAGATATAGATAGATAGATAGATAGATAGATAAATAGATAGATAGATAGATATAGATATATATACACGACGACAATAAGAATGACGTCGAACACCAACAAAAAACAAATGCGGGTCGATGACAATAGAAAAAAATTTGAGGTCGATAACAATACTGCTCCTCGCTTCATACTGAGCTAGAGTCGGTGTGTACTGGTGCACGGAGCGTCCAATCTTCCCCACAACCCTCTCTCACTAATGACTCTTCTCTCTTATCCTGCAAGAGAAAGATTGGAGACGTCTTGGAGGGACAAGTGTGTGTGTGTGGGTGTGTGTGTGTGTGTGTGTGGTTGACAATCCAGCACCAAGTGTCGTATCTAAGATCTCCTACAAGCAGTAGGATTCGAACCCTTGCTACTTGTGTAGGAGCTGGTGGAGATGGTTGGTTACAGGCGAGGCAATGGAGCATGGCGATCCATGGCTTCCAAACAAAGGAGAATGGGGTTCGGATCATGTTGCTGGAGAGAGAGAGAGAGAGAGAGAGAGAGAGAGAGAGAGAGAGAGAGAGAGAGAGAGAGAGAGAGAGAGAGAGAGAGAGAGAGAGAGAGAGAGAGAGAGAGAGAGAGACTCAGTGAGAGTGAGAGGCAGACAAAAAGGTAGTGAGTCTGTGGTCCACCACTGCAGCGGAGTTAAGACAACCCCCAACTCTCTCCTCCTGGCCTCGAACCTGGAGTCAGTGATGGCAAGAAAAGCCTCGCTTCTCCCAGACTTTCCACACTCCAGCCCAGCCAACTCGAGTCGGGCAAGATTCGAAACCTTTCTTTTTTCATTTACGAAACAGAAGCAAATATAACTTAACTGTTCCATTGGTGTCGAAAAGTGGTAATATATATATTGTTCCAGTGGTGTCGAAAAGCTGAAAAAAGAAATATAAATATGTATATATATATATATATATATATATATATATATATATATATATATATATATATATATATATATATATATTCTGATGATGGGAAATTATTATGCATACTTAAGCACTGTTGCAAGTCATTTGCATATATAGAGATAAAACAAGAGACGGTGAGTTTTAGTCCAATGATTACACACAGGTTGATTTAGCCTGATAATAGATTTACGGACTTTGTTAGTGTAGCTTATAGCCACTTTCTACATCCCCTGTATATCATATCCTAGCCTCAAATTCATCCATCCACACTTTTACCGTATCACATATAAGTGTATATATATATATATATATATATATATATATATATATATATATATATATATATATATATATATACATATATGTAGGATCAATTCTAATGCACCTCTAATTCTTAAGGCAAATTTTGACGTACGAATCAACGTCGTTGTATCTTTGTCGTATTTCGATAACCTGAATGGAAAATATAGAATGATAGTGCAAAACAAAATTGTGTGCTAGTGTAGCATGAAATTCCTGTCATTACAAGCTCTATTAGATAGAAAAAGATATCAAAAATAGTGTCTCAAATCCTTATAGTTAATGGAAGCCAGGAATGAATGCGAGCAGAGATGATCTGACAAATCATATAGTCATTACCGCCACTTTGAAAAAAAACAATGAATAAATCGTTAGGCTTTTAGGTACCCAACTAATGACGAATTGAAAATTCTCTCTCTCTCTCTCTCTCTCTCTCTCTCTCTCTCTCTCTCTCTCTCTCTCTCTCTCTCTCTCTCTCTCTCTCTCTCTCTCTCTCTCTCTCCCTGTATAATCATGTTTGTTTCCCCACTTTCAGCACAGATGTCGCCAGGGGCTCCCATATCTCTCCCACTTTGTAAATTGCTCTCCAGTCTTAGAATAGAATAATGACTGACAAAAGAAAAAGAAGAAATGCTTCGATTCCACTAAAGACAAATGAATTCCCTCCCTAGTTATTAGAATTGATTGCGATGCTCGATCGCTACCGATCACAAACACAAGATTAATTACCGAGGCACAATTAATCCCTCGGAAGCAGCGGACATGAATGAACCATCGAATCATCGTTAGGAAAGACCCATCCTGTTGAAAAAATTACGACACCTTCCATCTTGGATATCATTTCCACCACCGACAGTCACCTTTAACCTACTGATATCACTTAAATGGCAAGCCAAAACGACAAGGCGCCGCACAAAGAACATAGCTAGGCTATTACTAAGCAAAAGCACCCATCACACATTCTGTTCGGCTAGGCTAAAGTGCCCCAGTGAGGGGTAACTTTAGACGCTTCATAAACCACAAAGTCTGTTGTCTTTATGCATCAAATGCTCCTGAGGGACAAGAAAGATGGTCCTGATGCGTGGCTCTCCCACACGTTTTAGGGAGACCGAAGTAAAGCTGATATAGAAAGAATGGCTACCAGGTTTTACATATTTCAATAACAATTTTGCTTTTTCAGTGGGCAAGACTGCAGTAAAATTGGTCGTATGGCGATATATTACCTCCCTAGTATCATAACTTCACGGAAAAATTCATGATTAGAGGTGGCTATCAAAGTGGTGTTCCATGAATGGCAATAATGCAAAAGTACCGTATGTATCCGATAATCAACGCCCTCAGGCAGAGCTCCGCAATTTGTGACTTCTATTTTCTTAATGATTATTTCCCACTTGTTGGTAGCTTTGTCATTACCATTAACCGACACTCATTTCAATGGACTCTATATCTGGGTCCGAATGAGACATTTCAGGTTAAATGTTGCCGGATCGCGGACGCTGTTTTCGACCTCGTACCGTAAACGTAGAAAATATTGGACTTTCACGACAGCAGGAATAGAAATGTCACACTAGAGTGAAAAAGTTACAGCACTGCCGAGTTCTTCAACCTGTTGACAATATCGGGATCACTAAATCTTGTACTTTGATAACGGGAGAGAAAGAGAGAGAGAGAGAGAGAGAGAGAGAGAGAGAGAGAGAGAGAGAGAGAGAGAGAGAGAGAGAGAGAGAGAAAGAAAGGGAGAAAGAGCTCATATGTGGGTCTGAGTGTTCCCTTACATCACACAAGATTTATTGTCTTCATCGGAAATTCCACCAGGAGATACTGGGAGGGTTATCTATCACCTAACGCTGAAGTCAAAACAAAAGCTGAAGCTGGCTGATTTAACCCACTTCACAGCCGAAATGAGAATCAACAAGATATGTTTACAGATCTTTTTGTTTACAGACAATAGCTTGTGATATACAAAGGAAAGTGAGATGAGTAAACGAAGAAATGTTTACAGAGCTGTTTGTTTACAGACAATAGCTTGTGATATAGAAAGGAGAGTAAGATGACTAAACGAGGCATGTCCTTTGACATTCTCTCTCTCTCTCTCTCTCTCTCTCTCTCTCTCTCTCTCTCTCTCTCTCTCTCTCTCTCTCTCTCTCTCTTGGAAAGGTTCTCGTTACAACAATGAGGTGTCGCTAGTCATCACTGCCTTAGACCATCACACACGCGTCATACGACTCACTTGTCTCTGGACGGCGCCAATAAAACGACATGGCTTCAGTTACTGGCAGCTTTATGACTTCCTCTTAGGTGACGAGTTCATATTGCGTGGCTCTACGTTCGTCATCCAGTATGATTTGTACAAACCATCGCTCGCGTTGAATTATCGTACACAGTGTGTTATTATCGTACTCAGTACACTGTTATCGTACTGACAAATGTTCTTATTGTACGCAAAATGTTGGAATCTTGCTTAAGTCTTTATCATACAACTTATTCAAGAAGTTAGCGTCAACACTGATATGTTGTCAGGATAAAGAATAAAATGTATAAAAGTACTTAATATGTTCTTTACCAATGGTATCTCTTTCAAAATCTAATGTAAGAAAACTGTCATCATATTCGACTGTAAAAGCTTTTTCTCTTTTTCGTATGGAGCTTTTTCTCTTTTTTATGACGTCTATTTAGAATAGAGCAACCCAAGGAATAATTGTTTACAATCAAGCCGGTCTGTAGACGGAAGCAGATACCCAGTAAATAGAAATATAATGATAAAAAAAAAAGAATTCAGACAAAAGCCTTCGAATGTTTCATTACAGAACTTAACTACACTCAAACAACATTTCAACCCCAGGTTATTATTGATGATAGATATTCCTAAGACTGAGTTTTTTCAAGGAAATCAACTCACCCACGAAAAGTACCAATGAGGCATCCATTTGGAAATTGTCTTTTTCTGTCCCACCGAAATCTAAAAAAAAAAAAATTTCCCTTACCTCTTCACACATTCCTGCGCCCTCGCCTCCCTCCAGTGGCGTATCTAGGGTATGGTACGTAGAGCAGGTGCACTTGGGCACCACTTGAAGGGGGGCGCCACTCAACAGGTTTGGTTTTTTAACATATGCTGCCCCAATTGACATTTTGAACGATTTGGTTTTGTGAGATAAAAGAAAACTCGCTCACTTTTCAACTATAGTAATATTTTGCTACTATCAGCTGCATTACCGCTTCTTCATTACAATTTTGATCAAATAAGTCTTTAAGTCTTTCAGAGATTATGTAAATTTGAGTTTGGCCTAACTCTTCAACAGTTTATAAGTACACTGTATATATTCATATATATACATCCACTGTATGTACATTTTTGATCAAGCTAGGGGCGCCATTTCGATGTTTGCCATAGGCGCTACGTACCCTACATACACCCCTGGCTCCCTCCCATCTGTCCATCGGTAAGGAGAGGTTTTAATGAGATGGAACGTGATTCATGGTGACATGAGAGAAGAAAAATGTAAAAGGTGGTCTTTAGACTTATTCATTAGATTTCTTTTTTCACATATTAAGCTTGGTGTAATAAGAAGGATCGTAGTTAGGACCGACTGCCCTACTTCCAATCCTAATCTTTCCTCTTCTCTTTACTCCTTTTCTTTATTAGACGATTATCACAGTGTTAATTACATAGCCAATGAGAAGGCTCATTTCTGTTGGTATGTGTAGACATGTTTGTTCGTAGGCGATGTTGGAGGTGGATGTGTTGGAGGTGATGGAGTTGGAGGTGGTGTTGGAAGTAGTGGTGTTGGAGGTGGAGGTGTTGGAGGTAGAGTTGTAGGAGGTGAAGGTATTAGAGATAGGGTGTTGGAGGTAGTGGTGTTGGGAGATAGTGCTGGCGCCAATGCATATCACGTTTTTCGTCACCTCTGTTGTTATATGTACAATACTGTTGGCTTCCGTTGGAGTATGTGGTGGTGATGGTGGGTGGTGGCGACGTGGTGTTGGGGTGGGAGTGGTGGCGGTGGTGGCTGTGGTGGTGGTGCTTCTGTTGCTGTGGTGGTGTCCTCTCATGTCATGGTGGTGATGGCGTTGGAGTATGTGGTGATGGTCGCGTCTTCTGAGTCACTTCCTATCCACCGTCAGGTCACGCTTGGTCGCCCTTGGCACACCTGACCTCTCTCTCTCTCTCTCTCTCTCTCTCTCTCTCTCTCTCTCTCTCTCTCTCTCTCTCTCTCTCTCTCTCTCTCTCCCTTCTTCTCTCCTATCTTACGTTTCTCCCTTACATTTCCTCCTGCCCGCCAAGCCATCCTTGACCTCACTCACTTCGCCAGAGATCTTTCGATATCATTTTTCTTTTCCTCGTACGTTCCTTTTCTCTCTCATTTACTCTCTTTTTCATTTTGATTTCATTTCACTTTTACCTCGTCTTAGTGTTCTGGTATCTTTCATCAGCCTAAGCGCATTCAGGAAAACATATAGATGTTCTAATTGGATTTGGTCACCCCCCCCAAAAAAAAATATATTCCACTTTACTGCCATTCCACTTCACACACTAAAGACCCCCCAAACCACAAGCACCCGCCTCCACATGAACCTCCTCCTGTTCCACCTATTCCACTCCCATAGCACCAACCACCTCACAAACTCCACACTTGAAATCCACAACCGTCTCTGTCGTAGCACCACACTCCCTCCTTACTCCACAAACCCATCCCACTAGCCAATTCCACTACCTATTTCGTCATCAATTTCGCCCCCAACCTCCTATTACCCATCACACCACTCACCCATTACCCTATTGCTCTCCACATCAAGATATATGACTGGTAACTTTCCACAGCCAATATATTCCAATTGGAACTTAGGGGAAGTAATGTTTCCCCATGTTGGAGGAGATGCCGTTCGTCATTTGTTTCGTCCAAAGTTTGTAAACAAACTTACCATCATCCCCTTAATTCGTACTTGAGACAAGGATACAAGATATTAGGAAACTACCTTTTTTTCACCCTTAATTCGTATAAGTCGAAGAATTTAAGATAGTGGGTATCTTTAACTTTTCACACTATATGTACGCTGATAATCACGTGGAAAATAAAACACGATAAGTTCCCAAGTGCACTTTCGTGTAATGATCACATCGTCAGGGGAGATACATGAAATATATATATATATATATATATATATATATATATATATATATATATATATATATATATATATATGTATAGTGTGAATAAGTTGAAGATACCCACTATATTGAATTCTTCGTCTTATGAGAATTAAGGATGTAAAGAAAACAGATAAAGTTACCTAATATCTCGAATTTCTTGTCTCAAGTACGTATTACCGCCTTTCTTTCGTCATGAATATTTAATTTTCTTGAATGGGGAAGTATATGAAGCACGCACATGTCTTCTGAGATTACATTAGAGAAGAATAAGTATCCGGATGGAATGGAATGAATGAGAGAAGTCGGTGTTGACTGCACTCAGGTGGGAAAAGTGGAATGAGGAAAACGATCTCTTCTCTCTCTCTCTCTCTCTCTCTCTCTCTCTCTCTCTCTCTCTCTCTCTCTCTCTCTCTCTCTCTCTCTCTCTCTCTCTCTCTCTCTCTCTACGCTGCCCCGACTGCGTCCGATTTCAATTCGCAACGCTTACTTGCTTCGGCGTCAGGGTTGAAATGGTCGTGTTTTACAGCGTACTCCTGTCGCATCTGTTGACAGGTTCCACTCATTTCTGTTTCCATTTTTTTACGATCGGTCGCACCTCACGTTCAAGTCCACGAGACCTCTACGTTATATAACCTTAAAAGATGAATACGACAGAAGCGTATTCTTTTTTTTTTTTTTTTTTTGGATGCGTTCAAAATATAATACGAATAGATGTCAGTAATAGAGTACAGGCCAGACTTACGAGCTGTGACAGAGTTTAGCCTAAACGCAGGAGCTGTGATCTCGTACATCCCAAACGTATTGAATCGTTATGTAATACAGCCCTAGACGTATGGAGCTTGATACAGTGCAGCCAAGACGCAGTAGCTGTAATATAAAGTACAGCTAACACTCAGGAGCTGTAGTATAGTACAGGAAAGACGTAGGAGCTGTAATGTAGTACAGGCCGGAGGCAAGAGCTGTAAGATAAATCTGGTTATTCGCTCTCGCTGCATCTTCGTGAGTTACAGCTGTATCTTGCTGTACCGTATACCAATGGAGATGGATCGTATAGCTACAGTTGCTGTATCTACAGTCTAACAAGCGAGACATCATGAAGAAAAGCTGACATTTAATTTCCCTGCTGTAATTTGTTTTACTTAGATATAAAGGTAGACTAACCACGAAATGGGAAAGTAGTCGGTGTATTATTGTAGACACGAGAAATGAGAAACATTTCTAATTTTTTTCAAGGTTTCGTGAAAAGGGGACGTGATGGGTTAGAGTAAACTATAAGTAAAAGAAAATAATAATGGATGGGATAGATCATATAATAGGAGGGTTAGGAGAAGGAAAAGGAGGTAATCTACTGTCACAGAAAGTTAGCTAGGACAGACTACCCTTCCTAACGCGGAAATGGATGACATTCATCCATTATATATATATATATATATATATATATATATATATATATATATATATATATATATATATATATATATATATAATGATACAACAAAATTCACTAATATCATTGTGTCGTATACAGACAGATTGATATACTAACATATCTCAGTTTAAAATGACTCCAGTAGCGTTTACGAGCCAGACGCAAAGCTTTTATTTAATTCACATAGCAAAGTTTAATACAACCTTGTTGATTCAGGATATACCCTGAATATGTATATCTCGTCTTGCAGCGTCTGATTAACATAAATAGCATCTGGTGCACATTACATCTATGCTACGTTTCTCCCTCTAGCGAGCGGGTGCATATTCTCTCGTCTTATGCCTCCTGACGCGTTCTTATTCATATGTCTTGCATGTTATCCCGATATTGACAGTTTCATTAACACTACGTTCTTTCGGCAGGTATCTGTGTTGTGTGTGTGCTGGTGTGTGCGCGTATTGAGGGGGATGTCCATGATCCAGTCTTCGTTTCATCGTGGGAGGCAGCAGTGAATACTTTATCTGGTCGACAACGAGGCGGGGATATACCTCTGGGTAGAGATCTACAAACGTTGGTTGTAGAATTTTCCCCATCTTCCTCCCCTAAGCCAGCTGCGGGAAGTGTCTGTCTGCGAGAGTGGCTGTAAATTGGTTCGTTTATCTTTCCCGCTGACCATCCAACACTGAGAAAGCTGTGCAGCCAAGGCGTCGCGCGAGAATAATGTTCCTCACTCGTGTTCGAATCTTCCTCACTTCCTCTTACTAACATAAACCTCACGAAGAGTAGAATTCTTTTCATTATCCACGATTCTCTCAGTCACACCCGAGCAGCAATGTCTCCGGGAAGCATCAGCATCGAATGAAGTCGTGACGGATCTGAGGGACATTCTCCTCCATCGTGAGGGACCCCAACAGTGAGGAGGCAATTTGGAGGAAACATGGGAACCAGACGGGAGGGAGTGAGACGCCACACTCTCGGCACCGACGCGCTATGTTTACGTTCGTGCGGCCCATGGTCGAATTTTATGAAGGCGTGTTTACAAGCCAGAGTTGGTATAATGTGAGATCACAGCGTTCATGGCCTAGCGGAAACTTGTAGTTTGTGAATTATACATATCATTTAGAGCAAGCGGACGTTTTAGATATAGCGCGCCGACAATGGATGAGAGCGGAAGAGATTTCACTCCTGGAGTGAGGTGCGGACGAGCGTTTGCAGAGGAAGGCGAGAATGTACAGAACATGAACTGAGTGTTTTGGGGGTTGGAACAGTTCCTTCGACGCTGGGGAAGAGGCAGGAGTGAGGAAGGTCCGGCCGCCATGGACTTCCCGTCGTCCATGCTGACAGAGATAGACACGACGCCCTTCAAGACCCTCGACGACTTAGCCGAGAACATCACCAAGAGACTCAGACTCTCCCACGGCGTCTTCCCCAAGTACGCGCCTCCCCGCGGCACCACAGTAGTCGACAAGGGCCCTAACCATGCAGGCCATTTTGAAACCGTGGTGTGCAACATCACTTACGATTATCCCGAGGGTTTTGCCACTTCCCTGGACGCCTCAGGTGGTGTGGTTGCTACTTCCTGGTACCCTGGCACTAGCTCCTGGGGAAACTTTAGCGGGGCTCAGCCCTGGAACCTCAGTCACGCGGAGCTGGGCTTCAACGTGACACAGGAAGGAGAGCTCCCAGGCTGGTGGGAGGCTAGACCTGGGCTTGGGGCTGGGGAGTGGGGCCCTGGGTTCCTGGCTATGACGGGATTTGCCCTCTACACTCTCGCCCTCTGCACCGCCGTCGGCAACGCACTAGTCATCCACGCCATCAGGACAGAGAAACGTCTGCAGACGGTAAGTGGCGAAGGTCCTTGTTTACCATCCCTTGTATCGCTGTCCCTGTACCACTACTGATGTTTCTGCTGTCTCATCTGTCACTATCCCTGTCCCACTACTGATGTTTCTGCTGCTGTCGCATCTGTCTCTATCCTTGTCCCACTGCTGATGTTTCTGCTGCTGTCGCATCTGTCTCTATTCCTGTCCCACTGCTAATGTTTCTGCTGTCGCATCTGTCTCTATCCCTGTCCCACTACTGATGTTTCTGCTGTCGCATCTCCCTGGCTTGTTGGAGTTTGCGGCATTGTCTGTGTTACCCTATCTGTAGTCTGAGCCTCTCCGTGTGAAGTGGCATGAAAGATTCCTAAGAAGCTCTTTGAGAAGTAACGTTATATTACCTCAAGCTAACCGGGTGCAAGCTTACATTTTTTTTTTCCAGTACGTCTTAATACTGTCGTCTGAGGACAAGGGGACTTTACTTACCCTCTGAAACTCTCCCTTATGAAAGTCGTAGGTCCAAAGGCCTTAAGGAGATTCCATTCATGTATCCCCGTGATGTGTTGAGAGATATATTGCTCTTGATCCCGCATCCTGATTTGGATTTATTCAATCATACAGCAGATCCTACACACATCCATCCATCCACTCGTCTCTTCCACTCCACAGCCAGTTCGTGTATCTATCATCTACTTAGTTGCCCATGTTTGTCTCTGAAGAAGCCTGTTCTTATATTGTGAGTTCTACACTCGTGGAACCCCATTTCGTGACTTTCTTTACCTTTGCCAAGATTTGGGTGCAATTACCTCTATGTAATTACGCGTTTCAACTGCACTGGGAGAAAGCTTTGCATTTCTGGGATTCCATCAATTGAAAATCTAATTGCTGTTTATAATTCGTATTTGTATGTTACAGGGAGAGAGTTTTCACACCTGTTGCCCCATTTTTAAACCTTGTATGCACATATATACCACGTTGCTACTCTTTTGTGTGTATACACACTTACTTGCTTGTGTGTATTTGTGAGGAGATGTCTAACATGTGTTTTTGTGTCCTCAGGTGTCCAACTTATTCATCATGAGTCTGGCAGCGGCGGACCTAACCGTCGGAGTTATCGTAATGCCCATCAGCGCTGCCTACGCCATGATGGGTAAATGTCTGAGTGGGAGTCCATTTTTTTTTGAGCCAGAGTGGCAGGGTCGATTTCCAAGGCAAAAATTTACAGTTCAAGATCATAGATGAAGTTATACTTAAGAGCAAAGTCATGCTCGAAGTTAGACTTATTCAAAGCTGACAACAGGGTTGTATTTGTAATTAGTTAGATTTCACATGTACACATAAGAAAAAAAAGGGATGGATACATTTCTGTGTTAGATGATGTGACTTAACAGGCGAGGGATTTTGACAAATGATCTAGGAGTCTTGCCTTATATTCATAGCTCTGCTTTCCCTTCAAAAACAAAGTATACAATGTAAAGTACCACTTTTTTTCCAAGTTATTATCTATCCTATCTATTTTCTGCTTGGAAAGTAATTACTATACAGAACAGTTATGATAATCATCTACAAATGCGTCTCCCATTGACGCTTATCAATCCTACCGAGACAGTAGGAGTCGCTGAGTTCATTATGATCTCTTATCACCCCACAGGAGAGTGGCGCCTTGGGCTAGTGGTGTGTCAGTTCTGGCTGGCGGCAGACTACACGGCTTCCACGGCGTCCATCTTCAACCTGGTGATCCTCTCGCTAGACCGCTACTGGTCCATCACAGCCCCGCTCCGCTACCTCCGCCAGCGGACGAGGCGCCGAGCCTGGGTCATGATTGGTGCCTCTTGGACAGCCGCCACGGCTTGGCTGGTGCCCGTGCTGGCCTGGCACCACTTGGCACTAGGGGGTATAAGGCATCACCCGCCGCACGTCTGTGAGACGGAGTTCTCCAACAGCGCCGCCTTCAAGGCTGTCACAGCAGCCCTGAACTTCTACCTACCGACGGCGCTCATGCTGTACCTGTACTGCCGCATCTTCCGTGAAGTGCAGACGCGTCAGGCCCTTGGTCGCGTGCCCTTCACCACCCACGACATCCCGACCGACTCGTGTAGCGAGGTGGAGCGGTTGCCCCGCCACACGCACGCCAACCACAACGCCCAGCCGCCCAAACACGACCTCCCTCCCGCCATCACCACCACCTCCTCCTCCTCCCCGAACGAGTCCGTCACTCAGTTCCGCAGCCTGACCGTCGTCTCGCCGGGCAGGCACGACTGCTCGTACTTCTCCGGGGTGGTGGTTAGCGTCGAGTACCTTCCTGAAGAGTCTAGCCAGGCCTCGCCCACCCATAACCCCAGCTACAGCAATCAGCAACAGCAGCAGCAGCAGCAGCAGAGTCAACTACAACAGCAGAATCAGCAGCAGCGGCGGCAGGCCGCCGCAAACAAGCTGGGGCCTCACCACAACCACATACACTGCTACCAGAGCAGCAGCCGGCCGCATACCTCTTGGGACCACCACACTCCGTCTCCTCACAGAGCCCAGGAGCGCAAGTGGGGCAGCAGCTGGCGCGTCAGCAGTGGCTCCCAGGGCACCAGCCGACCCCGGGTCGCAGTCCCCACCATCACCACGACCACGAACGGCACCAGGAAGAAGCGCACGACGGCCTGCGCCAACAGCGGAGGAGGAGGAGGAGGGGGCCGACGCGTGGAGAGCGTCAACTTAGTGAAGGAACGCAAGGCTGCCAGACAACTGGGCGTCATCGTGGGAGCCTTCATGGCCTGCTGGGTGCCGTACTTCACCCTCTTCCCCATCATGGCACTGTGCGATACCTGCGTGCCAGCCCACGCCCACACCGCCACCATATGGCTGGGCTACCTCAACTCGGCCCTCAATCCCGTGCTCTACCCGCTCTGCAACCACAACTTCAGGCGCGCCTTCGCCAGGATGCTCCGCCTCCCCACCCGGAAGACCAACAACTACACCAACAACCAGAGACTGGCTACCATCACCGTCAGACACTGACACCCACCTACCCATACACACAACAACAACCACCGAAGCTTCCCGATGCAAACGGTGGTGCCCTCTCTATCCCTCATCAGCCTGAGTCATAACATGTCCAAAGACTGCCCAAAAGACCTCTGGAAAAGACGTGTGACTTAAGCGTTCCTCACCCAATAAATCTCACTCCTTTACGCACCGTTCATCACAGTAGCATAGTGTTAGCTCAGTGACAATCTTATCATGTTGTCTCTCCCGCAATACTCACTTGTAACCAGCAAGGGGTTTGAAGTGATCCGATATTTGTGTGTCATTCTCCAGTGAATAACCTGAGCGTCATAAGCAGTCGCCACTGTTTCGGGCAGGCCCAATGACCTTCCTCCTAGGTCGATGGCCGTCAAACCCAAAAAACAACAACTGTTTTGTAAGTGATCGAAAACGTATCCGATGAAATCATGACTGACATGAACTATTCCAAGACAGTTTTGATACCTATGAACCTCCTCCTCCTCCTCCTCCTTCTCCGTCAGATGAATCTACATTAAAAGAATATGAAAAAAAAAAAACATGGGAACATATATCTAAAGAAAAAAAATAAGATGAGGAATCGAAAATGAAAATATGTTTATATCAGGTCATGACCTGGTTCAAGAATTATGATTTCAAATGATCTTATCTTGCTTCGTATTATCATAGACTTATTAGATATCCAATGAACACTACAAATTCTAGATCAATGGAAGGCCTTGATGAATGTGATTCAACCAAGAGGTCAACTTGACCTACAGCTTTCTTGGTGCTATGTTTTTTTTTTTTTCATTTTCTAACCTTACACACACACACACACACACACACACACACACACACACACACACACACACACACACACACTTTAACTGACTATCAGTTGGCATCAAGACTGT
The DNA here is from genome assembly GCF_036320965.1 of Panulirus ornatus. Classification (NCBI taxonomy): domain Eukaryota; kingdom Metazoa; phylum Arthropoda; class Malacostraca; order Decapoda; family Palinuridae; genus Panulirus; species Panulirus ornatus. Next base: position 55,519,524 of record NC_092236.1, read on the forward strand.
CATGGAGTAGGAGCGTCTCAATCAATGATGACTGTAGTTCTGGGAAAACTCACAGCGCTCCTCTGAAAACCTCGTCATTATGTGACTATGATCACTGAACATTGCGTCTCACACTGCCGTACATAGGTAGCATTGTACCATCTTTATCTACAACTTATACGTCATTAGTCAAGCCGATTGAAAAAAAACCATTGTGTTGTCTACGAAATATTTCCATGTTGTGGCTAGTCTCTGTGTATGTTCATCCCTCCAGTAGAGCAGATCATTTTATGTCCAATCCACTGTTTATCAAATGAAGGTGACCGTATTTTCTTTTTTTTTTTCTCTCTCTCTCTCTCTCTCTTTCTCCCCCATTCTCCCGTTGGTAGAATGAGCTCAGAGAGGCCATGAAGTACCCTTATTGATTAAGGGGTCCTCGCCTCTCACAAATGTCACATTGTACCATAGGTTTTGCAATATATACATTTGGTAATATAGTCCGACATCAGGTCACACGCAGTTCACTATTTCAGACAGTATTTTTCCACCTCACACACACACACACACACACACACACAGATTGGGGAAGAGCAGTGTGGTTTCAGAAGTGGTACAGGATACACACACACACACACACACACACACACACACACACCATTGAAAGCGATGGGAACAATAGGTTTCTATGAACTATACACAAGATCCCTCCCTCCCGCACAATGTCTCCTTCAAACTCAAAATTTCGGAAATTGTTTTCATTTTAAATGTTTCTATCATTTTTCTTTTATTGCATATTAACATCAGGGTGTTTTCTTCATGATATAAGTATGTAAAGTTGGTAGTTTCTTTCACTAAAAGAGAAGGAAAAGAAAATTTAATCTAAACTTATGGAATTATTTGTAAACGAAAGGTGAAATGTGTTTCATGAGATAAAACATACAGTCGTAATCATTTGTCTGTGTCTCATCTTTAGTAATCACACAGCAAATTCTCTGAAAATCGTGCTAGGCCAGATGTAAAACTGTTTTCATGTTTGCAATACATAGTGTAAATGAAGAGTGCATTCTGATTATCATATGCGAAGATCCAAGATAGGTGGCAATGTCTGGGGCAGCTCTGTGCACAAGACGTGAAGCGATGGAGAGGTAAGGATAAAAACGAAACAGAGCCTATTAGAAAATACAAATTCCCTAAATAGCTTCAAGGGGTATCCTCCCCTCTCGTTTTAAATTTTCCAAAAGAAGGAACAGAGAAGGGGGCCAAGTGAGACTATTCCCTCAAAGGCATCAGTCCTCTGTTCTTAATGCTACCTTGCTAACGCGCGAAATGGCGAATAGCATGAAAAAAAAATTATATATATATATATATATATATATATATATATATATATATATATATAAGAGAGCTTGGGAAGTGAGTCAGTTGTTCGCTGATGATACAGCGCTGGTGGCAGATTCATGTGAGAAACTGCAGAAGCTGGTGACTGAGTTTGGTAAAGTGTGTGAAAGAAGAAAGTTAAGAGAAAATGTGAATAAGAGCAAGGTAATTAGGTACAGTAGAGTTGAGGGTCGAGTCAATTGGGAGGTAAGTTTGAATGGAGAAAAACTGGAGGAAGTAAAGTGTTTTAGATATCTGGGAGTGGATTTGGCAGCGGATGGAACCATGGAAGCGGAAATGGATCATAGGGTGGGGAAGGGGGCGAAAATCCTGGGAGCCTTGAAGAATGTGTGGAAGTCGAGAACATTATCTCGGAAGCAAAAATGGGTATGTTTGAAGGAATAGTGATTCCAACAATGTTGTATGGTTGCGAGGCGTGGGCTATGGATAGAGTTGTGCGCAGGAGGATGGATGTGCTGGAAATGAGATGTTTGAGGACAATGTGTGGTGTGAGGTGGTTTGATCGAGTAAGTAACGCAAGGGTAAGAGAGATGTGTGGAATAAAAAGAGCGTGGTTGAGAGAGCAGAAGAGGGTGTTTTGAAATGGTTTGGGCAGATGGAGAGAATGAGTGAGGAAAGATTGACCAAGAGGACATATGTGTCGGAGGTGGAGGGAACGAGAAGAAGTGGGAGACCAAATTGGAGGTGGAAAGATGGAGTGAAAAAGATTTTGTGTGATCGAGGCCTGAACATGCAGGAGGGTGAAAGGAGGGCAAGGAATAGAGTGAATTGGAGCGATGTGGTATACCGGGGTTGACGTGCTGTCAGTGGATTGAATCAGGGTATGTGAAGCGTCTGGGGTAAACCATGGAAAGCTGTGTAGGTACGTATATTTGCGTGTGTGGACGTATGTATATACATGTGTATAGGGGTGGGTTGGGCCATTTCTTTCGTCTGTTTCCTTGCGCTACCTCGCAAACGCGGGAGACAGCGACAAAGCAAAAAAAAAAAAAAAAAAAAAAAAATATATATATATATATATATATATATATATATATATATATATATATATATATATATATATATATATATATATATATAATTAATGGCATGCATGTTCCCTACCATTCACAAATAACATTATCTTACTTAGGCAAAAGATATAATTGAATCAGATATCGATGACAAAGAAAAATACCATGTACATTTACCCTTAACCGAGAAGAAATCCTTTATTAAACAGTAATACTAATGTTCATAAATAAGATTTGAACAGAATTATGAATATAAGACTTTCGCTCTACAGAATCCCTTAATGTTTCATTCTTCATCTCGACTCAGCAATGATCCCAGACTTTTTAATTGAAGAAGGAGATCAACCTGTGTAATATGTCTGTGCTGCCCCATGCAAGTCCTCTGTCAGACTTTCCCTGCAACGAAGATATTATGTAAAAAACCCGGATAATTTTGGTTCGTCGATCTGAGGGACATATGTATACAAAGCCTGTACAATCGTGTCAAACACTGAAAATACACGACCTGAATTCAAAGTATTATTCGTAGCATCAGCACAGCATTGGTTTTATCTTATTCATGACGAAATGAATAATTAATTAGGTAGAAACAGGAATAGCCACGATGCCTCACTACTTCAGGCCCAGAAAGTGGCAAAGAAGTTGTAGTAATTACGTGAACACGAGTTCTCTCTAACCACAAACTTTCATATTGAGCAAGAAGACAATCCTCAGTTCTGTAAGTCATGCTTTTACCATGATTTGCAGAGGTATGATCCAAACGAAGGCGACTGTCCACTGGATAGTGTGAGAGCGGGTGGGGAAGGTGGGTGCTGCACGAGGCTATTCCAAAAATAAGGTGTTCACACACTCTTGCCATGAATATTTCAAGCCAAGGGGGATCCTCCGGCTTTTCTTCGAGGTAATGAGTCTGTCACTACAATGTGAAAGATGACCGCGAGCTATTTTAAGGGCCTTATTTTAACTTACCTGAAGATAAATACTTCAACACAAGGGATAAGGTATGATTTTTGAGGGCCTATTTTAACTTACCTGAAGATAAATACTTCAACACAAGGGATAACGTCTATATATCTTGAAGGATAAATTATACAGAAGACGATAAAACTATAAAAGATAATGCACTGACTATTTCTATTAGTAGGCTTTTTATCAAATTTGATGATATTGGTTCTGGTTGTGCAAAAACACTTTGCTAGGCGTGGGCTATAGATAGAGTTGTGCGGAGGAGGGTGGATGTTTTGGAAATGAGATGTTTGAGGACAATATGTGGTGTGGGGTGGTTTGATCGAGAAAGTAATGAAAGGGTAAGAGAGATGTGTGGTAATAAAAAGAGTGTGGTTGAGAGAGCAGAAGATGGTGTATTGAAATGGTTTGGTCACATGGAGAGAATGAGTGAGGGGCCTGAACATGCAGGAGGGTGAAAGGCGTGCAAGGAATAGAGGGAATTGGAACGATGTGGTATACCGGGGTCGACGTGCTGTCAATGGATTGAACCAGGGCATTTGAAGCGTCTGGGGTAAACCATGTAAAGTTTTGTGAGGCCTGGATTTGGAAAGGGAGCTGTGGTTTCGGTGCATTATACATGACAGCTAGAGACTGAGTGTGAACGAATGTGGCCTTTGTTGTCTTTTCCTAGCGCTACCTCGCGCGCGTGCGGGGGGAGTGGGTGTGTCATTTCATGTGTGACGGGGCGGCGACGAGAATGAATAGAGGCAACAGGTATGAATTATGTACATGTGTATATATGTATATGTCTGTGTATGTATAGATATGAATACGTTGAGATGTATAGGTATGTATATGTGCGTGGGTTGGATGTGCAAGTGGGTGGGTTGGGCCATTCTTTCGTCTCTTTCCTTGCGCTACCTCGCTAACGCGGGAGACAGCGACAAAGTATAATGTATTGAACACATGATTCATATGATCCTAGTTAATGTTATAAAGAAGACTTCTATGATGATGTTTGACCCTGTGCTCAGTGTTTCCCCCCGGCCCAACATAACATAAACCCTCAGTGACATACACAATAAACTGTAATTACTTCCCGCTTTTCATTAACACTTTCTGGATGATGATGTATTTGCAGATTACTGATGCCTTAGAAGTAAAATAAAACTCATGAGATATAAAGTCACTGTTTCACTGTTATATTCAACACGAGATCCCCTTAGGTTTGATCATTTTCACGCCAGATGTTTATTTAAGTGATAAAATTCCCTTGTTCACAAAAGTAAATCAGTTATTCTTTAAGGATACATCTTAATATACCTTAATCCAAGGCCATCTACTTGCATTCACCATTATTCTTGTATCGCAGACCCACTCCCTCATTACGTTTCTTAATCCAATTATGTCACCCTTCCTTTACTTATCCTGACGCTTAAAATCTAAAGGATATAAACCCACAGGAAAAGTAAATACTGAAGGAAAAGTTTGATCAGTAATTAGAGAACTTTGCTGCGGCACAATGTTTGGAAGCGATCGTGGCCATTGCTTGCTATACCTAAAGGTCAACAATTTCTTAAGAATTCCCTCACAGGATATATATATATATATATATATATATATATATATATATATATATATATATATATATATATATATATATATATATATATATATATTGGAAAGGATCACAATTTTGCGCGTGATCAAGATATTCCTATGAGTCCACGGGGAAAATGAAACACGATAAGTTCCCAAGTGCACTTTCGTGTAATAATCACATCATCAGGGGAGACACAAGAGAGAAATATAAGTCAGTTGATATACATCGAAAAGACGAAGCTATTTCTCTCTTGTGTCTCCCCTGATGATGTGATTATTACACGAAAGTGCACTTGGGAATTTATCGTGTTTTATTTTCCCCGTGGACTCATAGGAATACACACACACACACACACACACACACACATATATATATATATATATTTATATATATATATATATATATATATATATATATATATATATATATATATATATGTGTGTGTGTGTGTGTGTGTGTGCGTGTAGGTATATCGCTCACACTCAGTCTCTAGCTGTGTATTTTCCTGGCGCTTCCTCGCTGAAGCAGCGGGTAGCGATGCTGTTTCCTGTGGGGCGGGGTAACGCTAGAAATGGACAAAGGCAAACAAGTATGATTATGTACATGTGTATATATGTATATGTATGTATATGTTGATATGTATATGTATGTACATGTGCGTGCAGGGGCGTTTATGTATACATATGTGTATATGAAGAGTATGGGCCGTTCTTCGTCTGTTTTCTGGAGCTACTTCGCTGACGCGGGAAGCGGCGATCAGGTACAATAAATAGATAAATAAGGCGAGAACATTATCTCGGAAAGCAAAAATGGGTATCCTTATGGGGCCTGGATGTGACAGCTAGAGACTGAGTGTGAATGAATGTGGTGGCCTTTGTTGTCTTTTCCTAGCGTTACCTCGCGCGCGTGAGGGGTGATGGGGGGGGTCATTTCATGTGTGGCGGGGTGGCGACGAGAATGAATGAAGGTAGCAAGTATGAATTAATTACATGTGTATGTATGTATATGTCTGTGTATGTATATATATGTATACGTTGAAATGTATAGGTATGTATTTGTGCGTGTGTGGACGTGTATGTATATACATGTGTATGTGGGTGGGTTGGGCCATTCTTTCGTCTGTTTCCTTGCGCTATATATATATATATATATATATATATATATATATATATATATATATATATATATATATATATATATATATATTATCATACTGAACCACCATCTCCTGTGTTAGAGGTAGCGCAAGGAAACAGACGAGCAATGGCCCAAACCAACACATACACATGTATATACATAAACGGCCACACACACACATATACATACATATACATTTCAATGTGTACATACATATACATACACAAACATATACATATATATACATGTATATATCCATACTTGCTGCCTTCATCCGTTCCTGTCGCCACCCCACCACACAGGAAACAGCCCCCCCCCCCCCCCCCCCCCCGAGGTAATGCTGGGAAAAGACAAAAAGGTCACATTCATTCACACTCAGTCTCTAGCTGTCATATGTAATGCACCGAAACCACAGCTCCCTTTCCACACCCAGGCCCCACAGACCTTTCCATGGTTTACCCCAGACGCTTAACATGCCCTGGTTCAGTCCATTGACAGCACGTTGACCCCATTGTACCACATTGTTCCAATTCACTCTATTCCTTGCATGCCTTTCATCCTCCTGTATCTTCAGGCCCCAATCGCTCAAAATCTTTTTCACTCCATCCTTTCACCATCAATTTGGTCTCTGGCTTCTCTTTCTTCCCTCCACCTCTGACACATATATCCTCTTTGTCAATCTTTCCTCACTCATTCTTTCCATGTGTCCAAACCATTTTATTAATCCCTCTTCTGCTTTCTCAGCCACACTCTTTTTATCACCACACATCTCTCTTACCCTTTCAATACTTACTTGATCAAACCACCTCACACCACATACTGTCCTCAAACATTTCATTTCCAACACATCCACCCTCCTCTGCACAACCCTATCTATAGCCCATGCCTTGCAACCATATAACATTGTTGGAACCTTCAAACAGACCCATTTTTGCTCTCCAAGATAACGTTCTCGCCTTCCACACATTCTTCAACGCTCCCAGAACCTTCGCCCCCTCCCCCACCCTGACTCACTCCGCTTTCATGGTTCCATCCACTGCTAAGTCCACTCGCAGATATCTAAAACACTTCACTTCCTCCAGTTTTTCTCCATTCAAACTTACCTCCCAGTTAACTTGCCCCTCAACCCTACTGACCCTAATAACCTTGCTATTATTCACATTTACTCTCAACTTTCTCCTTTCACACACTAAGCAACAGATGTTGTTATCAAAACCAGTTAGAAAATTAATAGAAACAGGCTTATTGTAACCTTCTAATGCCAGTGGCAAGCACTCACCATTGTCTCCCTATTTTGATTTCCAAACCTCTTGTGTTATCAAGATATCTGAGGTCCTGAATGATTACCACTAACCAAGTCATTCACATCAGAACATTCTACACAATTAGGAAATTGTTGCACTCTTACATAATGACCCAAGTACACACACACTACTGACACAGCTTATTAGTTCCCATTTGCACAACCACTCAGTCATGGTTGGTAAGTCTTGACTGCATCACTGTAGGTCTTTGTGTAAATGGTAAGAATTCGAGTCTGCTTTGACTTTAGCTTCCTTTCTATGTGTCTGTCCTTCCACAGATAAGTATCATTAACTGTAATGGAAACATTTTGTTTGCATATTGTGCATGAGTTTTCATCTTGAAAAAAATCTACTCTAGTTAATGCTACATAAGTTTCATAAATATAGGTCACATTTCTTTAGAGCAGCCCTTTTTTTCAAAAATACGTCTATCACAGGTATTGGTATGGATTGACACATCGAATTCGGGTCTAATAAGCAAATCAAAATAAAAATCACCATTTTTCCCATGTGATGATAGACCTCCCTCTTAAATGAAGTCAGGACTAACAAAATGAGGCAAAGAATTCAAGTCTATCTGTGAAAGGAAAGATGCAGGCATCATTTGGGTCAGTCTTCAAGTTACCATTGCTCTCACAATATCTGTGTTGCGCAGTTGCCTCTCAAATGCAGCATGACCTAGATAAAACAGAAGATAAAACAGCCAACTCTAAAGGCAAAAGCTAAAGTAGTATCTGTAAAAAAGGGGCAAAGAGAAAGGTCAAATTGGGAATTGGGAGTATAATCATACTGTTTTCTAATTGATTAGATTCTACTCTCTAAAACACCAAAACAAGTGGATAAATAAAACACCATCATTTATATAAATATATATATATATATATCTACGGTATATGTCATGTAAACAAATCTTCATTAAAAACTATATTTCATGTATGTTCTCTTATGAACAATTAATATTTTCTTTTTGTTTTGGACAACATCAGTAATTAATATTTATAAAAATAGGTATGGCTCAAAATGCCCAAGTATAAACTGAAATAAAAATGCCCAGATTGTATCTGTACATACAAAAATTCTATGTGTAACCAAACGACCCAAAGAAGTTCAGTACAGGTATTCCCTGCTTAACATAGATAGTATATTTACAGAAAATGCTTTATTAAAAGAAATTATGTCAAGCAAACCTTATCTTCTTCACACTTTTATTGTATAACTTGAGATGCGTTCCAAGGTTAAATCTTTTGATCATTATCATTCTATCATCCTTAAAAAGTTACTAACATGACTTTTACACTGCTATTGTATTGTGCTACCTTTGCTAGCTACAGTTCAGTAACAATACCATGAAGAATTTAAAAAATAAGTGGCATGTTTACATAAAGGTAGCGGTGGTGGCAAGAAACAGTGGATCTTTGTTATCTCCTTTGCTGGGAGATTTAATCATTCATACAACACAAGGGTGTCACTGAAAATAGCAAAATAAATTCACACAAAATTATGTACAAGATATATACTGTATAAACAATTACCAAAGAAGGCAAAGCAGAGGAGGAGCATTAGTTTCATAAACAAAACTGAATGTTTTATTACACTCCTATCAACATCCAAACTCCATCACATTTTTGCCACTTATCCTTGTTAAGTAACATTCTCAGTCATGTTTGGGGAGTTTCCTCATAGTACTATGTCTATAACATAATGAAAATAAATCTTTTCATACTTGTCCATCATTTTGCACCTTAGTAAGGTAGCATAAAGAACAGACGACTGAGCCTTGAGGAAAAAATCTTACTTGACTCTTTCCTCTTCATTTTCATGGAAAGTAATAATCTGGGATAAGAGAATTCCCCCCCTCACCTACTCTGTCTTTTTATATCCCAGTATAAGCAAACATGTGCTATCTGGGCAGTATTCTTTCCCCTATCCCAAGGGGATAATATAAAATATATATATGTCATGTATATATTTTGCATGGATACAATCTGTTGTTTCTGATTACACCCATCATTAAACTGACAATTAAAACAAAATGTATTTTGTTTCACTAGTAAAATTAATCATGTATACAGTACAAGGGTATAACGGAAAATAACAAAATAAATCAACACAAAAATGTTTAAGTGACATACATCATAGAAACAGCAGTGTAGGAATTCTCACTATAGACAGCTGAGAAGCCTGCATATAAAGGCTTCATTACAAAGTAAGATGAAGCCTAGATATTGGTGAGGGTTGTAAAACATTCAGTACATTTTTCTAATCTAATGTCCTTCCTTTTGGCTTTAGCACCACTGCATTCCCTGTCATTCATTGCAAACTTGGAACTCACTTTGGCCAGATTGGATTACTATCGAGAATTAATTCAGGGCAAACTGAAGAGCAGGCATGCAAAGTTTTGCTGTAAGTCCCAGAATGTCAGAATGCACCAAGATTGAAATTGTGACATGGACTACATTAAACGACTAAGTTAAACCAGATCAGATACTATCCTTAGTGAATCAGTTCCCAAATATCTCAACTAATTTAACATAAAATAACATTATGCATGAGTATGTGAAGAAGGGAATACCTGCACTTGTTCTAAGACCTACACTCATTTTCTCTGTAAAATAAAATTTGCCAAAGATTAACTCACAGACAATGTTCAGTAAATTACACACAATGACAAACTAAAATATGGAATCCAACTGAGCTTTTGCTGTTGGGATACATAATGAATGTAATGGAGGTAAGACAGTAAAAAAGAGAATTTCAATGTGATGTAAGACACAAGATGATGAGATCAGCATGCTTGTAGAAACCTTAAGATTGCTTCACTTATGAGTCTTTCATTTACTACTAATCTGATGGGTAGCTAACACTTTTTAGTCAAATTTTTTCCATCATGAATGAACCTATGATTATAGGAGATGCCTCAAGGTACATTCTTTTGTTCATGTGATCTCTGATGAAAGACAAAAGAAATGCCTGCTGGCCAGCACTGACGTAATATGGGGTCCTGTAATCCCTTTTTGTCTTGACAATGATGCCACAGTGACAAATCACAGGTACAGTCAGCATCCTCAGGGGGTGGTCGTACTTGAATACCATTCACACAACGGCGGCACTTAAATCTGGAAAGAATTAATTTCTTACAGAAAGTACAGTACAGTGATCTATATTTACACATTACAGCTAAATGAAAGCTGGAGATTAACAATCACAGTAATGTAATAAAAAATAATGACCAACATGAAACAAAAGATTATCTAATCTTTTTACAACTTTCATACACATATTTCAGAAAATCAATCTTACTTGTCGTGAGTGTCTGAGGTGGTATCTTTAGTGAGGGTAAATAATTCTCTTAACTCAGAAACAGAGAAGTGCCTCTGTACATCTTCTTCACAGTCAACCACACAGCTGCTCAGGGCCTTCTTATGTGCCTGCCGCTGGAAGATCTTTTCCTCTATACTTCCAGTCTGTGGATATAAAATCATCCATATTTAATCACCTTAAACTCTATCATTGGTGCAGTCTTCCTAATAAACAAACTTTAAACACTACCAGTTCATTCCCTGTAACCCATATCAATTATTGTCCTGATATACTGCTCACGGTCAGTCTTGTAAGAACTCTCAAAATTTCTTCTTTAAACACCAACACTCCACCCCATATTCTTACATCTCAGATATGCATACCATCTTCAGTCATTCCTACTCTTAACTGTTTCTTTTTAATGAGCCAATTTCTTCTGTTCTGCCTCTGCTGACCATCCAACAGTTCCACATTCACCTCACCCTAACGAAAAAGAAGCTGATTTTTCATCCCCTTATTTCTCTCTCTGCTTTATATCAAAGCTATCCTTTCTGTTATTCAATATTCATTCTCTGTTTCAGTTCTTTGCCTCTGCCTTTACCAGCACAGCACCATCCTTGTAAAAGTTGTTCCTTTAACACATTGTAAAATCTTTTTTTTCCCCACTCTGTCTGTTTGGCCATACTTCTCATTCTAAAACCTTGAAAATACTACACAATCTATTCACTTTAATTCACTTCACCTGATACTTTATAGGCTTACATAGTACCTCACCTTCACAAAAGCCTACCATTCTTTTCCTCTCTAAACTTTCATAATTTTCACTATATTCCAGCTCCTACTAATGACCCTATTTCTTGCCATTAAATGCACATGCTTAACACTCTATCAGTTAAAATAGCTGCTTTGTCAAGAGAAAGTTAAAAGATGGGGGATACATGCATTGCTGCTTTTCAAGTACTCTGCTCATCTGTGACACCTTAGACCCTGAGTCTGCAGTAGACAAGTCTACTTAACATATCCATTAGACCAGTGTAATAAAAGATATGCAGTTTAACTGCCTCCCAAGCTTACACCAGATACACATTCAAGGTCCAACCCCAAAAGAAGGGGATCTGAAACTGGGCCAGCAGACTCATTACAAGCAAAGCTTATCACTTCTTCAGGAGCAAAGGAATGAAAGCCACAGAAAATGATGACGTACTTGTGGTGAAAAAAAAAAAGAATTCCCAGTTGTTCTAAAGCTTACAGAAACGTTTTAACTCTAACAGCTCGCAGCACAGTGAATTATGTTACAAGCATATTCAGCACTTGGAATCAATCTCATGCCTCTTAGTTTTGGGATAAAGAGTACTTTTCATATATACAGATGTCCCCCAAATCCATCTTCTGATGAGTTTAATCAACTACTATAAATGGCTAGATTTAAGAATGATGAAAAGTCTGCAACAAATGATACATACAGCAAGAAGGCGATATATGAAACACTTCTTCTTTTGTCCATCACGCCAAACACGGGCCATGGCCTGGTCATCGTTAGCAGGATTCCAATCTGGATCAAACATTACTAAGCGGTTGGCACCAATGAGGTTAAGACCACAACCACCTGCTTTGCTACTTAACATGAAGATAAAATCTCCTCCTGATGGGTCATTAAATTTCTCTACAATCTGAAAAAATGAAGTAAATGTCATTAATGCTGAAAAATACAAAAATTTCATGCAAGATGTTGAGTCAAACAACCACATTATATACCATACATTCTAATGAATGCCCTACATTCATAAACACTATAGGGACTGCTATACAATCAAACATATCCATCTTTGCCTTCACAGACAATGACCTCTTCACACACTTTCAGTAGAATAGAATATAATGGAACAGTGGAATAAAATAAAATAGATATATTTGCTCAGACATTTACAAAAAGTATGGAACAGCTCCTTGATAACATTAGCAACTATCTTAAAATCTAATTTATGATTTACATTTGCATAACTAAACAATAGTTACAATTACTTGTCATTACATCAATTCATATAAATATCCTAAACACTGCTCTCAAAAAGGAGTAACATTAGAACCTCAGCACCCACAATTAAGCTCCCATGGGTCCACTTGCTGCCATGTCCATTCCCAAAGATCTAAAATACTCCATTTTTTCCAGATTCTCTCTATTCTAACTTACACTCCAATAACTTGTCTCTCTCCATTGATAAATCTAATAACATTGTTACTCTTAACTTTCTCCTTTCACACACTCTTCCAAAACCAGAAAGCAGCTTCTGCAGTTTCTCTTGAATTTGCCAACAGTACCATGTCATCAAAATACATTAACTGACTCACCTCAAAGCTTCCCTCAACAAACCTATCTCCAACAAACAGCAGACCTGCCCATCTCTCCAAGACCCTTGCATTCACCTCCTTCATCATTTATACCCATAAACTGATCGAACATCCATGGGAACATTTCACACCCCTCCCATAGACCCATTTTCACCTGGTATTATTATTATTATTACTATCATTATTCCTATTATTATAATTACTGATATTACCATTCTTCATATTCTTCTTTATTATACTTGATCGCCATTTCCCATAACAGTGAGGCAGCTGCAGGAAACAGACAAAGAATGGCCCATTCACTCATATACACATATGTGCACACAAACACCCATACATGCACATATACATGCATATACTTATCAACATATATACATATACTTGCTTGCCTTCATCCATTCCTGGCACTTCCTCATCCCACAGGAAACAGCATCACTACTCCCTGCTTCAGCGAGGCAGCCCCAGGACAACAGACAAAAAGGCCACATTCGTTCACTCTCAGTCTCTAGCTGTCATGTGTAATGCACCAAAACTACAGCTTCCAATCCACATCCAGGCCCCACAGACCTTTCCATGGTTTATTATCATTATTATCATTATCATTATTATTTCTATAATCATTATCATAATTATTATTATTACATACAGGGGAAATGAGTACTGGAATAAATAAGACCATGGACTTACATAAAACTCATAAGGTTCATCTGTTCACCAACAAGTTCAGTGGGCTACATCATGCTGAACTGTGTTCTAATAAAGCACAATCGTGTTATCTGGATCTAAACAAAATTCCTGAATGCATATTGAATGTGGGAAAGATTACTGATCATACATCTTAAAGCTGGAGCTATATTTGCCTGCAATATGGATGGGTTGTTAATGACCTAAATTCAATCAAAATATTTTTCCCTCTTCAAAGACAATAACTACATCTATCCAGTATTCTGGTCAATATTCCTTACCTTTGCTCTTTTTTTAATAGACATAGATCCATCAAGACGAACATATGGGTAGCTCCTAAGGGCAGCTAATTGTTGGAAGAGGTCAAGGGTCTGTGTGTAATTGGAGATAAGAACTACTTTGTCATCTGTCGAGCTTCGGATTAGGGCCAGGAGTGTGTCTAAGACAGCAACTTTTCCAGACAACTCTGGATGTAAATGCCTGCAATTCCAGAAACAGGAATATATGTATCATAAATATCACTTTCCAATTCCACTTTTCTAAGGCTAACAGAAGTGACACAACTATTGCACAACTAGACCTTTCCCTTTCTCTCTTATAGACAGTAAGGCTCCTCAAGGGTATCATCTAATATGACAGACACTGAAAGGAGCATAAATGTTTTCACGTACTATTTCTGAGGATATGGAATGCAAGATGTACCAAAGGATGCAATTGACGTAGTGACTGTACCTATGCAAGCAGCAAAATAAGAGAAAAAAAAAGAGGGATACTGACCTAGGGTCATGTCCTTGAGGATACAAGTTGTTTAATTTTTCATATCCAGGTTCACGGGCTTTCACTTTCTCCCACAACAAATCAGGATGATTACATAACTTTTTCATACTAGTGATAGCAGCCAGAGCGGTGTTACCCAATCGACCATCCCCATCTGCAAAAGAACATAGCTTCTCATGGACTGTTGTTTCTCTTTCTCCATGAGCTGGTAAAGGTCATCTTGATAAATCTGATACACCAGCTTAAGAAAAAATTCAAAGATAAAACTAACATGATATAACACGAGCTGTTTCTGATTTTTTGAAGGATAATCTGGGCAATTTGTTTCCTTCACGCCCACCAATATTCTTATCCCTACATCACACTTCAGTAACTCATACTTACACATACCAAGTCCTTCAACAAACACAACACAGACAAAGCATATTCACATCATAATGACTCAACAAGTACTAAAGAAGCATCCTTTCAACACAGTCTTAAGCTCTATTCTATAAGACAAACATCCATCTGAAACTACACTTCCCTAACACGTAATTCTGGTGTAGAAGAAATATAGCGTATCACAAAACCCATCACATCCTATAGAAGAGAGCACTCACTCCTCAACTGCTCAGCACTCATGGCACAAAGACATACACATCACACTTTTTGATCTGCAGTCCTGCCCAGTGGATGTGGCTATCTTCCTGAGCATTGCAGGAGCCCAAGAGATGAGGATTCTGGAGCAGGGAGGAAAAGGTACACATATACCATAATTACATATAATGCCTGAGCCTATTATATGAAGTTCCTGTAGCTTTAAGACTACATCACAATAAGAAGCAAGAAATAATGGGTTTCTTTCCATTAAAAAGTTCCTCAATAACACTGCAATCCCTTCCGTCAAACGATGATGATGCGGCAGAGAAAAAGGAGGGTGAGTGGTTCCAAGGGAAGGCTGATGTGCAGCTAAGGTCCTGGTTTGCATTAAGAAGTGTGTGGAAAGTGAGGTCACAGCATTTATGTGTGTGTGTGTGTGTGTGTGTGTGTGTGTGTGTTGTGTGTGTGTGTGTGTGTGTGTGTGTGTGTGTGTGTGTGTGTGTGTGTGTAATAAGGAAAGTGAAGCAACTGAGTGCAAGGGCAAAGATAGATGCATCTGATGGTATAGTAATCCCAACAGTGTTATATGGATGTCTGGCAGAGGCTTTACATAAAAAAAAGCATAGAACAGGATGAATGTGTTGGAAATAAAGGTCTGAGGACAATATCTGGAAGAAGGAGGGTTGATCAAACAAGAATGATAGGGTTGTGTAGTATGTATGAGAAAGGTGAAGAGGATGTGCTGAAATAGTTTGTACACATAGATTGGATAAGTGAGGAGCAGAAGCTTTAGAAGGTACATGTGTCAGAAGTGGAGGAAACAAGGAAAAGAATGAAAGTGAAGGGAAGGTGGAAGGATGGAGTGAAAGATTCTCTACTTCTTATGGAGTGCAGTACAATCTTGAAGCTGCAGGAGTTCTAGGGTTAAATTAAGATAACAATAAAAGTATTCTAAGCATTTCTTTAAAGTGAATTTACTTATCTTTCAATTCAACTACCTGATAGTTGCTTTTTGACTGCTGATGAGTTGAGGAACTTGAGGTACATTTCCTGTTGGAGGGATGTCAAGGGGCAGCACACAACATGTTCTATCTTAACTGGTAAGTACTTGGAAAGGATGTCATTGGTGCGTCTTATGATGCATCTGATGCAGAAAAAAAAATCATTAGAGATGTGAAAGATTATCTTTTTTGATATACCACTACTTGAGGAAATGTAATTTCTATATTGAAAAAAATTATCACTGGGAAAATAAGATATGCCTGCATATCAGACCCCAACCTTTTCAGAACCATGACAGGATATGACTTTCATAAAAAGTCCACTAAATACATTAATTTTACATTCCACCTAAGGACTATGATCAAGTAGCTCCAAGCAGATGAAGTCTTTTCTTCTTTAAAGGCTTTCTCACACAGCCATCTGAGCATTGGTGATACCTAATTAAATGGCAGTTTTTAAAACATACTTTCCTTTCCCAATTTAGTAAGATAATATCAGGAACAAACAAGCAATTGCCCCATTTCCACACATCCAGTCTCTAGCAGTTAAGTTACATGAACTAAAACCATAATATCAACAGTACTGAATACAGGGAGGAATTCTATGTCAAACCCCAAAAGAGGAAGAAACACCTAACTTAGAATCCAGTCACATCTGCACTGTGATCAGTGAAAGTAAAACATGAAAATGAATATCACAATATCACAAGTTAAGGTGCAGCAATATCTTCCAAGACGTGGATTTGTGAATCTGAAAGTGCAAGCTGGTCAAGCATTAACAATGTCTCAGCCAATGAGCTAGCCAGCTGGCACATCTAACACACTGCATATGGCAACTCTAGGTGTTTAGTGACCCCACTGTGGCACTTTTCAGTAAATCTAAAAAATCTATCCATCTTTTTAACTTACCATTCACAAAAGACTGGTGACTGGGAATACCTACTTTAGAAGTTGTGAATGGAAATGGTGCACAGCTTGTGGATTTGTGTGCTGAAAAAAGACTGGTGATTGGGAATACCTGGTTTATAAAGAGATATACACAAGTATACATATGTGAGTAGGAGAGATGGTCAAAGGGCATTATTAGATTATGTGTTAATTGATAGGCATGCAAAAGAGACTTTTGGATATTAATGTGCTGAAAGGGGAAGCTGGTGGGAAGCTGGTGAAGATTTGCAGAGGTTTTCAAAAAAGAAGAGAGATTGTCAGGGAGAAGAGAGTGGAGAGAGCAAGTGAGCTTGGAAAGATTTGTGTGAAGAAGTACCAGGAGAGACTGAGTGTAGAATGGCAAAAGGTGAGAGCAAAAGATGTGAGGGGAGTGGGTGAGGAATGGGATGTATTTAGGGAAGCAGTGATGGAATGTGCAAGAGATACTTGTAGCATGAGAAAGGTGGGAGGTGGGCAGATTAGAAAGGGTAGTGAGTGGTGGGATGAAGAATAAAGTTGTTAGTGAAAGAAAAAAGAGACATTTGGAAGATACAAGGAAGGAGAGCAAATGACTAGGAGATGCATAAAAGAACGTGGCATGAGGTCAAGAGGAAGGTGCAAGAGTTGAAAAAGAGGGCAAATGAGAGTTGGGGTGAGAGAGTATCATTAAACTTTAGGGAGAATAAAAGATGTTTTGGAAGGAGTCAAATAATGTGCATAAGACTAATGAACAAATGGAAACATCGGTGAAGGGGGCAAGGGGTAAGAGATAACAGGTAGTGATTAAGTGAGGAGGTGGAGTGAGTATTTTGAAGGTTTGCTGAGTGTGTCTGATGGTGAAGTAGCAGAAGTAGGGAGTTTTGGTCAGGGTGGTGTGCAAAGTGAGAGTAAGGGAGAGTGGTTTGGTGAAGAGCGAAGAGAGGGTGAAAGCCTTGTGAAAGATGATATTGCAGTTGAATTTATTAAGAAAGGGGGTGACTGTGTTGTTGACTGGTCGGTAAGGTTAGTCAATGTATGCATGTATCATGTGAAGGGCCTCAGGATTGGCACAATGCATGTATAGTACCATTGTATGAAGGCAAAGGGGATAAGTGATTGTTCAAACTACAGAGGCATAAGTTTGTTGAGTATTCCTGGAAAATTGTATGGAAGGGCATTGGGTGAGAGGGTGAAGGTATGAGCAGAGCATCAGAATGGGGAGGAACAGTGTGGTTTTAGAAGTGGTAGACGATGTGTGGATCAGGAGTTTACTTTGAAGAATATATGAGAAATACTTAGAAAAACAAATGGATATGTATGTAGCATTTATGGATCTGGAAAAGGAATACAATAGGGTTGACAGAGATGCTTTGAGGAAGGTCTTAAGAATACATGGTGTTGGGGACGTAAGCTGCTAGAAGAGAAACTTTTTATCAAGGGTGTAAGGCATGTGTATGAGTAGGAAGAGAGGAGAGTGACTGGTCCCCAGTGGAGATCAGTCTGCAGCAGGGGAGTGTGATGTCCATCCATGAGAACAATATCAATTACCTGCTAACTATGGAGATCAGTTCTTCTAACTTCTCTTTTCCTATTTCATGGTCTTTGTCAGAAGCTTCGGCATCTCGACTTCGTAATATTGGCCTTTCATACTTTCGTCTGAACTCTTGAGCTGTTCCTAAAATTCCAGCATTGACAAAATGTACCAAGGAAAAATATTCAAGCAGATCATTTTGGATTGGGGTTCCAGAAAGTAACACACGACGCTTTGCTTTCAGTCCCATCAGTGCTTGATAAGTCTGGTTTTCACAGTTCTTTAATCTATGACCCTAAAAAAACATTCAGTAAAATTATGAGGTTATAGTTTGAACAAAGACAAATATTCTGATAACTGAACTTTTTAAAGAGGTTTAAATGAATCTTTTGATAAAACCCAATTATAAATCACTGAATTACTCATGTACCATTATATATAACAAAATATGGATTCTTTAGGATATTCAAATACTTTACAGAAATCAGCTATCAAAAAATCTCTTTGTATCCTTACCTCATCGCAAAGCACAAGGCCCACTTCTCCATGGTGCAAGACATGAGCATGCATTCGAAATGTTTCATAGGATATTATCAGTACTGGATATACAGGACGCCGACCGACAGTTGTCATGAATCCCTTGAGGTTGGAATCGATTTGATCCTTTGTTCCTGAGTCAATAGCTAAAGCACTTAGCTTACCTTTCAACCATTTGTTGATCTCATTGTACCAATTCTGTAATAGATGAAGTTTCTTAGAACCATGAATAACTCTAATTATTTGCAGAGCTTCCATAAGCATTCCAATCTAAAAAAGAGCAATAATGGCAATGATTTTACACTTTAAAAGGTTAATCAAGATTGGTGATTTCTACAGTGGAGATGGGTGATTCACCAATGAGAACAAAATCAAAACACGTATGTATGTAAGTATGAGTAATCTTTACCACTGGTCTCACATGGGGTGGATCAAACACATATAGCATTCCAGTTCATATATCCAAAACTCACATATCTTTTCAACCCTTCGTCCTGGTATAAAACAAAGTCTCCTATACAAATTACCAACAAACATTATCTTGGCAATGGCAGATGCATCCAACTTAATTTCAGCCTTCAACAATTCACCTACAGCTTCTGTCTCTCTCTCCTGAATCCTACCCCTTTCTCTGTAACTTTAATTTCATTACCATATATCTTTATCAAAACCTATAATCAATCTTACATCATAATCATTTCTTCACACTACATATATTTCTCAGGTCTTCAATCTTTATCATAAATAAATATCCTAACACCAACTATATTGAAAGGCTACCAATTTCTACTGCTTTAAATTTCTACTAATCAGGACTTAAGTAAAGCATGGATTATTTTCTTTTTCAAACTTAATAGCCATTTCCCATGTTAGTGAGGTAGTACCAAGAAACAGGAGAATGACACATCCATTCAAATACACAAATATATACATATGTTTTGGAGAGAGGGGCGAGTATGCAGTCTGTTGTGGATGAGAGGGCACTGGAAGTGAGTCAGTTGTTGTTCGCCGATGATACAGCTCTAGCGGCTGATTGGTATGAGAAACTGCAGAGGTTGGTGACTGAGTTTGGTAAAGTGAGTGAAAGGAGAAAATTGAGAGTAAATGTGAATAAGAGCAAGGTTATTAGGTTCAGTAGGGTTGAGGGACAAGTTAACTGGGATGTGAGTTTGGATGGAGAAAAATTGGAGGAAGTGAAGTGTTTTAGAGATCTGGGAGTGGACTTAGCAGCAGATGGAACCATGGAAGCAGAAGTAAGTCACAGGGTGGGGGAGGGGATGAAGGTTCTGGGAGTGATGAGAAATGTGTGGAGGGAGAGAACATTATTTCGGAGAGCAAAAATGTGTATGTTTGAAGGAATAGTGGTTCTAGAACAACAATGTTGTATGGTTGCGAGGCGTGGGCTATGGATAGAGTAGTGTGCAGGAGGGTGGATGTGCTGGAAATGTTTGATAATAATAATAATAATAATAATAATAATAATAATAATAATAATAATAATAATCCATTTGCTTTATGGATCTGGAGAAGGCATATGATAGAGTTGATAGAGATGCTCTGTGGAAGGTATTAAGAATATATGGTGTGGGAGGAAAGTTGTTAGAAGCAGTGAAAAGTTTTTATCGAGGATGTAAGGCATGTGTACGTGTAGGAAGAGAGGAAAGTGATTGGTTCTCAGTGAATGTAGGTTTGCGGCAGGGGTGTGTGATGTCTCCATGGTTGTTTAATTTGTTTATGGATGGGGTTGTTAGGGAGGTAAATGCAAGAGTTTTGGAAAGAGGGGCAAGTATGAAGTCTGTTGGGGATGAGAGAGCTTGGGAAGTGAGTCAGTTGTTGTTCGCTGATGATACAGCGCTGGTGGCGGATTCATGTGAGAAACTGCAGAAGCTGGTGACGGAGTTTGGTGAAGTGTGTGGAAGAAGAAAGTTAAGAGTAAATGTGAATAAGAGCAAGGTTATTAGGTACAGTAGGGTTGAGGGTCAAGTCAATTGGGAGGTGAGTTTGAATGGTGAGAGGCTGGAGGAAGTGAAGTGTTTTAGATATCTGGGAGTGGATCTGTCAGCGGATGGAACCATGGAAGCGGAAGTGGATCATAGGGTGGGGGAGGGGGCGAAAATTTTGGGAGCCTTGAAAAATGTGTGGAAGTCGAGAACATTATCCCGGAAAGCAAAATTCGGATGTTTCATGAAAGGAATCAGCAAGTTTCATCAACATAGTTGATATTGGATTGCGTGAGTAAGAGCATTGTGATTAAGAGTTGTTCTGCCACGAGAGAGTTTGCATGAAACCATTTGAGCTATGCTGTCGTTAAAGAGATGTTTGATGATTCATTTAAGGTTATAGATGGTGATTCTAGTGGGATGGTATCCAGAGAAAAAATAAAACGTGTATATATGAGTAATAAAGGAATGGGTGGATAAATATAATAAAGCAGCTCGATTTTGGAAGCATCGTGGATGTTTATACTAAAATTTTTGGTGGCACCCAATTATGTCAGCATAAATGATGACGTAAGCTTGTCTCTTCGAACCACACCTGATTATATTATATGTTCCTGAGTATTAGAACGGGACACGATGAATAGGCAGTTACCAAAATTGAAAGGTAAATTCTCGATTTGAAACAGGATTTGTTATTTCTTTCAGCTGTGCCTCCATGAAATAATAATAATAATATATACCGGTGGATGATACAGAGAGTCTCACAAGTATTCAGTGCCCAAAGCATACAAAAATGAGATGAAAATGAAGTGATAAGTGCATTGTGAACCTATTACATATTCCTATGTAATATATGAACCAGGATAGCACATATTCATTTGTACAACCAATTCTTATGTGGAAAAAGAAATGTCCACTACAAATCACTAGTTTTGTAATCCTTGGTGATAACAGTGTAAGAGAGAACAGCTTCATCAAAGAAAGAGTAAACTCGATACAGTTGCTCATACATCCACTCAAGCAGAGTATCCAAAATCTATAAACCACAAAGATATCAATACTTAAAATTCATACATGTTCCCATCCCTCACTCATGGAGACATCTTTCTATGTTCAAAGAAAGATGACATATTCATAGTCTCAATCATGTATTATGTTTACCTACTTTTACTAAACTGGAGGGGGCAACCACAACAGCTTTGTCTATGGTGGGTACACAGTCTGGACCCTGTCTGAGCAGTGTCCACATTAGGGTAATGCACTGCAGAGTCTTCCCCAGCCCCATTTCATCAGCCATGATGCATCCATAATTTTCCTCAATTTGTTTTCCTGTGACACAGTCATACATGAACTTGACACCCTGAAATACAAAACAAATAGTGGTTATGGTGGGACTGAAAAGATATCATGCAGTACATGCTGTTTCCAAGACTGTGTAATTTAAGCCAAGTATTGCCTCTCAGGTGAACTGAACTAGTTGGTTAGGCCACTATATTCGGAAGGAGTATTTAATAAAAAACTGCCATTATCAATGCTAAAGAATGACAAAAGAACACAGGAAATTCCTATTCCATCACTACACATGCATTAATGAACCTCTCTGATAGTAAACACATAAATCAATTATTAATTCTCTACAGCATACCAAACATTAACGAGTGGTAAGGTATTCTTTTTGATATAGCAAGAGAAGTTATCCCTCTAGAGGAACCGATACCTTTAAAAATTTTTCTCAATTTCCCCTTCTCTGTGCATCCTTTTAAACATATCAATGTTCACACTCTTTCCACATAAGATTAGAGAAAATTCTATCATTCAAGGTGAAAAATTTCATAAGTTCAATCAAAGACTAAAGATGTGTGTTATAAACTAGCACAATGACCACCTACAGATGACTTGTGAAGAAAGACATTAAGAATATAAAGGTCCATCATCACCTTTCCATCACTCACGGTGAAAGTTTCATTCCATATACACCCAATACTTGATTTCCCAATGTGACTTTTTCAACATTCTCCATATTCCAGCTTTTCATTTATGATTACCCCAGGGGTCATTAATCCTTAATCTGCTCCCTTCAAATTCTGGTAACCCTTATACAACTACCCCAGCCTAAAATTTCAGCCAATGTTTTCTACCAGTTATCCACAGGTGTCACCAGCAGCCTATTGCCATAGCTGAAAAAATATCACATCTCAATCACCCAAAGATCATCAGAAAGTATATATATATTTATTTATTTTTTTTGCTCTGTCGCTGTCTCCCGCGTTAGAGAGGTAGCGCAAGGAAACAGACGAAAGAATGGCCCAACCCTCCAACATACACATGTATATACATACACGACCACACACACAATTATACATACCTATACATCTCAACATATACATATATATACATACACAGACATATACATATATACACATGTACATAATTCATACTGTCTGCCTTTATTCATTCCCATCGCCACCCCGCTACACATGAAATAACAACCCCCTTCCCCTGCATGTGCGCGAGGTAGCACTAGGAAAAGACAACAAAGGCCACATTCATTCACACTCAGTCTCTAGCTGTCATGTATAATGCACTGAAACGACAGTTCCCTTTCCACATCCAGCCCCACAAAACTTTCCATGGTTTACCCCAGACGCTTCACACGCCCTGGTCCAATCCATTGACAGCACGTTGACTCCGGTATACCACATTGTTCCAATTCATTCTATTCCTTGCATGCCTTTCACCCTCCTGCATGTTCAGGCCCTGATCATTCAAAATCTTTTTCACTCTATCATTCCACCTCCAATTTGGTCTCCCACTTCTCGTTCCCTCCTCCTCTGAGACATATATCCTCTTGATCGATCTTTCCTCACTCATTCTCTCCATGTGACCAAACCATTTCAAAACACCATCTTCTGCTCTCTCAACAACACTCTTTTTGTTACCACACATCTCTAACCTTCATTACTTACTCGATCAAACCACCTTACACCACATATTGTCCTCAAACATCTCATTTCCAGCACATCTACCCTCCTCTGCACAACTCTACCCACAGCCCATGCCTCACAACCATATAACATTGTTGGAACCACTATTCCTTCAAACATAGCCATTTTTGCTTTCCGAGATAATGTTCTCGACTTCCACACATTCTTTAACGCTCCCAGAACTTTCGCCCCCTCCCCCACCCTATGATTCACTTCTGCCTCCATGGTTCTATCCGCTGCCAAATCCATTCCCAGATATCTAAAACACTTCACTTCCTCCAGTTTTTCTCCATTCAAACTTCCCTCCCAATTGACTTGTCCCTCAACCCTACTGTACCTAATAACCTTGCTCTTATTCACATTTACTCTCAGCTTTATTCTTTCACACACTTTACCAAACTCAGTCATCAGCTCAACTTTCTTTTACCTCCTTGCTAAAGATAGAGATCATCATTAAAAAGAGTAAAATGGATAATGCTATTCCGTGAAACACAATATAATATCATCCTTACCAGATAAAGTTCCACTTACTTGTGTATTTTTGCCAAGTACAAATCCATGATGACCTTCATCTATGTAGTAAATACTGATTGTTTCAATGTGTTTCTTAATCATTTACCCAAACACTTGAATCACATGTGATGTCAAACATACAGAAGCTTAGGTCTTCCTTGTCCTGGTGACAAAGGCCATTGTGCTCTTCTTTTAAATGCCTATCAGCATCGCTGTCTCAGCAGCAACATCACTGTTTCCACTAATTATATCTTTGTGTTTTAATAGACAGATTTGGAATTTCCTCTGGCTCTGATACTGAGCTTTCTCTAAGCTCATCCAGTGCTATCATTATATACTTTTCAGGTACTTCAATATTTCTGATATAACTCTTATCAAACTCGTTCAACAGCTCACCATCCACGTTATATTTTGCTGCTTGCGCTGAATACTGACTGATATTGTTTTGTTCATATCCTCCTTGTTTTTTTGGTCATTTTCATTCTTCTATTCTGAATGGCTCAATCTGTTTTTTGCTTTCTAATTTGTTTACATATGAAAACATGATTTCTGGATTCCTTTTAATGCAAGTGATAAGTTCCCCTCAAAATCTTTTTGTTCTCTATCAATCTATATCTCCGATGCCAGTTCCAATTAAAACTCCCTCTAAACAATCCCAATAAATCTTTGTCAGAGTTCCAATTTTCTTCAAGCTCATCTATCCTTTAATCACTTACTGCTGTTCTCATTTTCTTTTCCATTCTCTTCTCATCCAATATTTCCTTTCACTCAGTATCTTCTTTTCTGTTCATATATTCTTCATCTGATTTGTACTCAACCCTCAGCTATTTCTTTTATCTATTCATAGAATACTGCCATATTGGTTAGTGTCATTTCTTTGAAAATATCACTCCAATTGCAGTCTAAAAGAAAATCATGTATATAAATGAAAGTGACAACCTCAATACAGAAAAACAGGAAAAGTGTTAAACTCCATTCATGCCTAATATGAGTTCAACTATAAGAAAATGTTTGTTTATCATTTCATTAACAACAGTTAATGAAAAAAGCATTCATACCTCCCGCTGATGAGGACGGAGAATGACTGAGAGCATTGGGTCTACAACAACTGCCACTTCCTGTTTTTCTCTGAAAATATGAAAATATTATATACCTCAGAGGTTAGTTTCCATGAGCTATACAGTAAAGTTGAAATTAAAGTGTAGTATAATATAGCATGAGGAGACTGTTAAAATATTTACAGTTCCATTAAACTATCAAATATTTAACTAAATGTGGAAGTGAGACCACCGCATATACAGGGATTTTGTGGATAACACAAACATTTATTTCCCATATAATATTTCATTATTTACATATCTTTCTTCAAGCAGTAAAAACACAACAAAAAAGAAATTCCAATACTAAAACACCATATTATCAACAGCACCTTCAGGTTGACTTTCAATCTGACCTATGTGCAACCTAACACTGCATAACAATGACTCATGCATTACATTTTTACCATAAGAATTTCATTCACTTATGCTCCATCATATATACAGTACCATAAACATCAAAAGACACATAACCTGCTCATCCTGAAACAAAGATGAATGTGCATAATTAAGCATGTAGCTAAAGACTGTGGTTCTCTCTATATTTTAAGGAAAAAGCATCAGATAACCAGGAAAAATGCATCAGTTTTATTGGTAGACTTGACAGAATAAGTATGGCCTATTTTCTGAAAAGTGAAACAGCCAAGCACTCATGAGTGAAGCACCATTATACAGCTCAGTCAATCAAAATCTCCTTTGATCTCACTAAATTCATGTATTCCACAATATACTGGGTACCGTCATCATTAAGGTAATACACAGTGGCAAGAGCAGATCTTTTAATGAATAAGTTAAATACAAATAATCCAGAAGGTATTCAATTCAGAACCTCAAAATGTTGAGATGATGAAAATTATCATCATCAACTGGTGCACTACTGTCTACTGAACAGCTGGACTGGGAGGCTCTGCTGATAATCTTCACAAATGAGTTGCCCCCAGAGTCATTAACAGAGACTGTAGTCAGGCACTAATCAGTTCAACAAAATAGTTCTAAACAATTTTGGCCCTTAGGTAAAAAAGAACAAGGAAAGGAACAAAGGATGTGATAAGATACTGCAAAACAGCAAAACAATACACTTGAATAGATATGGAAGAAAAGCAGAGGCATGCAAACACAGAAGTACATCTGCTTCAGCCTGTATGCACAGTAACTGAGTAATTACTTACATGGCATACACACTCCATAAACATGCAGATATGTGTACTTACAGGCTGGTTTTAAGTTTTTCATGGGCAGACATGACTGGGGGCCGAAAAAGAACCAGAGAATTGGGTTCATCAGGGTCATGTAAGGGTCGCCTCACATCACTCCGACGGACTCCTAGACTTCGACATCCTTGACTAACATAGTTAGGGATGGGAATCTTAAATGGCTTGGCCAAGATTTTCCGAATAAAGGTTTCCTGTTAACATGGAATTTTTGTTAGCATTTCTGGCAACCCACCAAGCTGTGTTTATGAAGCATATGCAAGAGAAAAGTTAACACAAATAAGAAAGAATGAGAATGCATGTGTGTGAGAATCTAATGCTAAGAATTTTTCTTAGTCTAGCCAGGGGAAGCTTATGAGAAAGCTGCAAATGTATCTGGTTAAGATATCAGTTTACATTAAATATCATATAAAAACCCAAAGAAACTATGGTACAGCAGCCAAATCACCACGAATGATCACTTAGATACTTCACAAGGAAAAACTTACCCAACTGTCTAATCCCACTACTACAAAGCAGTCCCTTTATTTCAAATCACTCTGTCTACTAGGAGGAAGAACAAACTTGCCCAAAACAAGTAGAAATGGGGGTGCTGGACTGCACAGTGTAACTTGTACAATTCTGGTTTAGGGAAGTGTCTCAGGCCAAAGCTGTTTTTCTTCAAATTACAATAAAGTTCAGGATACAGTAGTTAATAACATGGTAAGACAATCTATATAAAGCATAGACACAACACACTCATCCTCATTTCAAACTAAAAGGACAAACAGCCATGAAAGGGTCAAAGAATACTTACAGAATATGTCTTACTGTCCAAACTCACTTGGGTGGGAAGTACAAAATGGACTACGGCATAAAAGGGAGCCTTTGATAAATAACCTAAATCACCTTATTAAAAAGATAAGCCACATAATTCCTATATAATATGACCTTCAAGCCAGTTATTCCTTATTTTACTGCAGAGAGACATCAAAAATAATCTGATATACTATAAGTAAATAATTTGGGATTCTCATAAAGGGAGAAGGAAAATATCTAATCAAGAGCAAATAATTTGGGATTCTCTTTAATAAAACCTACACTGAATTTTAGATCTAGGTCTTACAACAAGACAAATTCTTATGTTTGAATATTTTCAAGATATAGAATAAACATTTTTTGAGTTTACTGAATTCCAAAGGCAATACCGAAACTAACTGTATGTCATAGCTATGTTGTCTACGCTAACATGAGAAACTAAAAGTTACCTTGTCACATTCTAAATAAAGTTTTCTGGAAACTCCAAAGAAAACTTAATTCTAAGAGGATTTTTAAAGCTGGCACTAGAAAAAATTTACATATGGATACCAAAGCATACCTCACTCCGAATTTTGTCAGGCAGCTTTGATTCTAATGCATGTAAATATCCTGAGATACAGAAGGTTAGCTTTTCAAAACATTTTTCAAAATTTTTTCAGTTTTAAGGAAGACTGGTATACTGACTGCTATTGATGTCCATGACCACAGTGCTGACTGTGAGTCTGACTGCACTATTATTCTAACTCTTAACTCAATTAAATGTTAAACACATTCAGCAACAAATATGATGGAACAGACAATTCTTGTACCCATTTACAGGCTCCATTTTACAAAAGAAGAAAGCAACGAAAACTATTGTCTCTCATTACTCCCTGCTATATAGTATTTTTTGTTTTCAAAGAAGCACGATAAGGGAAAAACCTAACCTGTAAGGGCTGCCAACTGCAGGCAGGATTATGTGTTTTGTTAAATCTGTTTGCAAAGCCTACGAATTACTAACTACAGGTAAGCTGTTGTTTACAGGGGTTTGGGAATCATGTGCAACATATCAGTAACAGCTGCTCTTGAAGTTTTTGTCTAACACAACATCTGCTAATGACATATAATGTTTTCAACCACAGCTTACATATCAGGATCACAAAAGAATGTGGGATTTAGAAATACACTATGATCATCTAATATCATCATTCATAGACTTTATCATAATTCTTCATCCTCTTCATTTTATATCAATCAATACAGGGCATTAAGGTACCACAGTCCACATAAGCAATGAATTTAAAGTACAGTTATGATACATCAAGCTACAGTCAGTACCATTACTCATTTCATAACCAAAGAAAATAAGCATTATCAGAAACAATACTTCATAATTAAGTGAAAGCTGTCTATGATTCAGTGAAGCTACATGGCGCATGTTTCATCATAATATGTATTATCAGATGTAGAAAGTATGTGGCATATCAAAATAATCACTAATACATTAAAGGATTCTACAGTTACAGAGCATAGTTCATAAAATTTGACCAAATAGTTTTTGAAAGTAAAATGGCCACAAATAATACAGAATAATATCAAATAAACCTGTTATTGGATACACTGTCTAGCTTTTACAGAAAACACTAAAGCTAAGTTTATACCAGTAAAGAAGACATCATACATGGGAAGAAGATTGGCCTCCAATTGAAGATAGTAGTGGAGAGTTAACAATTGGCAGCAAAGGAGCACGATAAGGTGAAGTGGGTAAACCTGGGCTCTCGACTTCAGATTTCTTTTTCTTCTTGGATTCATGCTGCCCAACCACCATTCTCGAGTCACCCATAAGGCCACATTCAAGGCTCCGTTTGTGAAGCTGACTCGGAGCACGACTGCGCCGCTGTGGTAAGTCGTAAGACACAATTACAGCTGAGTATCAGCAGCCCTTGGTTCTAATACTCTTCCATTAGTAAGCATATCTTACAATGTATTTTGACAATTATGTAGGGAAAATTTCTTTCCCTAATTCTTATTATTAATTCTACTCCCCTTACCATTACACAGCAACACAAATGCTTTCTTACCCACTTAGGCAAACAATGACTTTTCCATGCTTCCATAAACAACTCCATTTTTCACCCACCTACCAAAGACCTGTAAATCACTATCGTAAATGAAAATCACTTATAACACACAGTCAGAGGATAGTCATTAAAAAGCGGATACATTGTGTACCTAATAGAAAGTTAAAAACACTTACACTGGGAACAAACATATCATGTGGTACCTAAAATATAACGTAATTCATATTCTTAACACTATTATAGGTATCTTGAAGTCCTTATGGTGCTTAAAAGGGAATTATCATAAAACTATCATCCCTTAATCTTCAACAGCATCTGAGCAAATTTCGTAAAATTGACATGAAATGCACAAGATCTATATTTACCATTCTGATGCAGTGTTTATCAAAACACTTGGGCTATAAGATACATATCCTTTGCAGTCTCAGGCTGTCTTTAATTTCTTTCATTATATGCAGTACTACAGCAACCAAGGAAAGGCACATAACATACTCTGTAACAAGAGGATCACCATCAGTCTCCATATTGGAAATAGCCTTGTGGCTCTACATAATGGTGCTCAACTTTACGTATTAGATAATATCTCCAAAGGTGTTCTGTCTGCAACATTCCATGAAAGTAAAATAAGAAGAAAAGAAAATCAGGCTTTAAATATAACTATAACAGACAACATAAAGCCAAGTTCTCAGGAATAAATTCTCATATCAACCTCATTCAAAATCTACATAGCTACTGTAATGAATGACATAAGCACCTTTTCACATTAATAACACTGAACAATGATTTAACAGAGTATCAGTCTAGATATCTCTAAAAATTTGATTTAATGGTCTCTGACAATGATAGCAGAAACCTACAGGTAAGCAGAAACCAGAAAGTGAATGCAATGTCAAGGGGAAATCATTGCAATTAAGAAAATGCACAATATATAGGAATCCTGAGAGTGAGGCAGCGATAAAGTGAGGAAATATTCATAAGAATTGAGTGGCATTATGGAAAAATATGCAGAGATAAGCAGAAATGTGAAAAAGACTAATACTCTGAGGAGTTTTTATGTTAGATACCCTACAGTTACAGTGTACATTCATAGGAAAATACAGTATGACATGCAACAGACTCTTAGTCTGGAAATCTATCGGCAAAACATTATCATAATATAGGATTTCAGAGAGAGTAAACAATCCCTCTCCCTAACAGAACATAATTCTTGCTTTACTCATATTTTGTCAGAAACTACAAAATTGATCGAACTATCATCCCAAGTATGATAAAAACAAATTTCAATGTAAGAGGATCATACATTCTATCAATTCCAGTTAAGTAGATATATAAACATGTATCAAATATTGTTGATATAACCTTGATCGTAAGAAGCTTTACTTGCATTTCTATGGGTATTTGTGAGGATATTCCATAAAATCATTTTCAAGTATCTGAGAGCTTAAATGAATAATGAATACAGGTCTCTTACAATACACATACAAATACGAAAAGGTAACAGAGCACTTTAAAGCTGCAACTGTATTACATGTGAAATTAAAGAAAATTTTGATTAGGATGGTAAGATTTAGAGTGCAGGATAAACAAAAACTGGAAGAATGTGAGTGTGAAAACATTTTTAACCTATAATAAAAAATATGTCAACAACAATGAGAGCTACAGTTACTAATGGGGTATCACTAGAGAATAACTTTACAAAAGACATTACCATGATATAGTTTGGTAGTCATATTAGTACAATCATCATTGCTTCAGTAATGTATAGCTAATCAAAAGGCCTTTTTTTTCTGTGCCTTTGTGTTTCATTCACAATTCCTCAACAGAGAATTTAAAGAAGACATCCTCAGTGCTCAACAGAATTCCAAGTCATTGTGTAATGTTCAAGAGGAAGTATTCTCACCTGATGGCTCTCAAGTTTCTTCGTAAAATCTCTGCATGTACTTCTCTGGAACTGTAAAACATATAAAAAAAATCTAAAGAAAGTGATAAGCAAGAAAAGAGATATGATTACGAGAAATTTCCCAATCTAACGTACTATTCCAAACAATTTGAGGCTCATAGTTTCTGAAACAGTACTTCTACATACACTTCAACTGTGGCATGACTAAACAGGACTAAAATAATAACAAGACCTACATCAAAACTTTAACCATTCACGTTTTACTATAATAAATACTCAAGCTTCAAACCACGTACTCAAGAGTAATACCTTGCATTCAACCTGGACAACAGAATTTACTGTTTCCTTATGTAAGGACAAATATGGAACTGATTTCTTTACAATCTGATGGCACAGAACCAGAAGGCCCACTTCTTTTTCTCACGAACTCCTATATTGTAAATAGCAATGACAGGCTACTTCCATTTACTGCTGTTTGTAATGTAAACATGTATTTCGCGGGCAATAGATAAAAAATCAATTTGCTCTTAATGGTAACCCTTTGTAAAGGCTATGGCATCCAAAATTTTAAAGTATTTGATAGTTCAAAGTATTGCGTATCTACTTGTATCTGTTTTTGATCGCATTAATTGAGCTCAAGATATTTGTTTATGTTGTCATTGGTACATATGAATAGGAGATTTTATACAATACGTATTAAGCTCCTCCGAAGGGGAAGCCAAATAAATGCAAGAAATTTTGTTGATAATTATACAATCCCTGAAGCATGCAGTTTATTAACTTAAGTAGACTCATGATCTTCAGTGAACACAAACTTCTATGAAAATTAATACTAAAAAAAAATATGCGAATTCATTGCTGGCTGCATGACAAGTCACGCAATATTGCTTTCTGTTCTTTTAAATCAATCAATATCCTACTTCCGACACTTCTGTTTACATATTATTATTTTATTCGTAGAAGCTTTTAACATTAAAAACATTTGTAATCATGCTGATTTGCATTTAATTCATTCGCTCCGTTTACCCACATATCTGCGCAATCCATAACATTTCAGGCTTTAACAGATGTTTCAGAAGGATCAGCCTATCCTGTCACTTGGTAATATTCATCGCAAACGATACTCTGAGGAAGATCTTGAGGGAATCTTAGTCGACTCTTGCTCGGTTGACAGGCACAACACCAGAGAGTAACCGTCCCCTGCTTTTGATCCTTAGCAAATATGAGACTGATTGATCGTTAGTAGTTTTGCCCTTCCTCCTCCCCACATTCGCCCCAAGATGGCAGGGCTGATAAAAAACCAGATCCTTAAGCATTTATCAAAGTAAGTACCAGAGAAGTTACGTGCCTTCATGACTCCCGTAGTGGTTTAAATGAATAGTCGTCATTTGCCCTCGACTTTGTTCCTGAGGTCCAAGGTTGCTAAGTGGATTACCAACGTCATCTCTTCAGATATTTTTTTTTTTTATTCCTTAAGATATGTTAACTTGTTATAGTCAGTGTGTTATGTATGCAAGGATAATGTTAGTGGTAATAGACAGTTATAGGAGAGGTTGATAGTGGATGAGTTAATTAGTGACTTTACCTTCTCCTCCAAACTTTTTATTATTTGTGACAAATCCTTCATGACAGTATTATATTCAAAGGGTGTTTTAGAGTTGAGGCATTGTTCATGTTTGTATGTTGACGAAAGTCACTTCAAATGACTTTTCACCAGTGTTATGATGCTTTTCGGACAGTTAAGGTTCACAGGTTAATTCTTCCCCGATATGTTCTGCAGAAGTGGGTAGGGCTTTACAAAGTGGGCAAACGAGGAATGAAATAATGAAATATTAAGTAAAAACAAATAATACTGGAAAGATACTACGTAAGTTGGGGAACTTGCCATTCTGGATGCTAGAAATGAAGGTTAGAATTGTTTTAAAGACATTAAAACCATCAGAAAAACAATTTCTACCAAAACAAACCTAACATAATAAATGCAACCTAAATCCAACAAAATTTGCTGGATGTCTGAAATGGTAATAACACCAAAAACTTAATTTAACCTTCCATAGGGGCCCAGAAGTTACTTTACTATGTTTTTTTGCTCGTATAGTAGTTTTGCTTAACTTTTGGGAATACTAACAACAATGCATGGGCTATAGATAGGGTTATGCAGAGGAGGGTGGATGCGTTGGAAATGAAATGTTTGGGGACAATATGTGGTGTTAGGTGGTTTGGTCGAGTAAGTAATGAAAGGGTAAGGGAGATGTGTGGGAATAAAGAGTGTGGTTGAGAGAGCAGATGATGCATTGAAATGGTTTGGACATATGGAGAGAATGAGCGAGGAAATACTGACATAGAGGATATATGTGTTAGAGGTGGAGGGAACAAGAAGTGGGTGTCCAAATTGGAGATGGAAGGATGGAGTGAAAAAGATTTTGAGTGATCGGGGCCTGAACATACAGAAGGTTGAGAGGCGTGCAAGGAATAGAGTGAATTGGAATGATGTGGTATAGTGGGGTCGGCGTTCTGTCAGTGGACTGATCTAGGGCATGTGAAGTATCCGGGGTAAACTATGGAAAGGTCTGTGGGGCCTGGATATGGATTGGGTGCTGTGGTTTCAGTGCATTACACATGACAGCTAAAGACTGAATGTGAATGAATCTGGCCTTTTTTGTTTGTTTTCCTGGTGCTACCTCGCTGCAGCAGGGGGTAGTGATGCTATTTCCTGTGTGGCGGGGTAGTGACAGAAATGGATGAAGGCAAGCAAGTATGAATAAGTACATGTGTATATATGTTTATGTCTGTGTATGTGAATGTTGATATGTATTTGTATGTATATGTGTGTGTATGGGCATTTATGTATATGTGTGTATATATATATATATATATATATATATATATATATATATATATATATATATAGGATTGCGGCAGGGGTGTGTGATGTCTCCATGGTTGTTTAATTTGTTTATGGATGGGGTTGTTAGGGAGGTAAATGCAAGAGTTTTGGAAAGAGGGGCAAGTATGAAGTCTGTTGGGGATGAGAGATCTTGGGAAGTGAGTCAGTTGTTGTTCGCTGATGATACAGCGCTGGTGGCTGATTCATGTGAGAAACTGCAGAAGCTGGTGACTGAGTTTGGAAAAGTGTGTGGAAGAAGAAAGTTAAGAGTAAATGTGAATAAGAGCAAGGTTATTAGGTACAGTAGGGTTGAGGGTCAAGTCAATTGGGAGGTGAGTTTGAATGGAGAAAAACTGGAGGAAGTGAAGTGTTTTAGATATCTGGGAGTGGATCTGGCAGCGGATGGAACCATGGAAGCTGAAGTGGATCATAGGGTGGGGGAGGGGGCGAAAGTCCTGGGGGCCTTGAAGAATGTGTGGAAGTCGAGAACATTATCTCGGAAAGCAAAAATGGGTATGTTTGAAGGAATAGTGGTTCCAACAATGTTGTATGGTTGCGAGGCGTGGGCTATGGATAGAGTTGTGCGCAGGAGGATGGATGTGCTGGAAATGAGATGTTTGAGGACAATGTGTGGTGTGAGGTGGTTTGATCGAGTGAGTAACGTAAGGGTAAGAGAGATGTGTGGAAATAAAAAGAGCGTGGTTGAGAGAGCAGAAGAGGGTGTTTTGAAGTGGTTTGGGCACATGGAGAGGATGAGTGAGGAAAGATTGACCAAGAGGATATATGTGTCGGAGGTGGAGGGAACAAGGAGAAGAGGGAGACCAAATTGGAGGTGGAAAGATGGAGTGAAAAAGATTTTGTGTGATCGGGGCCTGAACATGCAGGAGGGTGAAAGGAGGGCAAGGAATAGAGTGAATTGGAGCGATGTGGTATACCGGGGTTGACGTGCTGTCAGTGGATTGAAGCAGGGCATGTGAAGCGTCTGGGGTAAACCATGGAAAGCTGTGTAGGTATGTATATTTGCGTGTGTGGACGTATGTATATACATGTGTATGGGGGGGGGTTGGGCCATTTCTTTCGTCTGTTTCCTTGCGCTACCTCGCAAACGCGGGAGACAGCGACAAAGTATAAAAAAAAAAGAAAAAAAAAAAAAAAAATATATATATATATATATATATATATATATATATATATATATATATATATATATATATATATTAATATATATATATATATATATATCTCTGGGGATAGGGGTGAAAGAATACTTCCCATGTATTCCCTGCGTGTCGTAGAAGGCGACTAAAAGGGGAGGGAGCGGGGGGCTGGAAATCCTCTCCTCTCGTTTTTTTTTTTTTTTTTATTATTTTCCAAAAGAAGGAACAGAGAAGGGGGCCACGTGAGGATATTCCCTCAAAGGCCCAGTCCTCTGTTCTTAACACTACCTCGCTAACGCAGGAATTGGCGAATAGTTTGAATGAAAAAATATATATTGTTGGGACCACAATGAGATTACTGAAAGAGATGTGCGAGTGTTTTATATGATAACTGTTTGTAGCAGAATGATACTATAAGGTACTTAGGGGGAACTGGAGTGAGGATGGAGCAGTTGTTACTGAGTGATGTGTTAGCTTGTTCAGTATGCTTAGAGCAGCTTGGTTCCACTTCTCGTATCCTCCCATGCCAGCATACAATTTGTCATCAGTGTCTCCTTGATCTTGTTCAGATTCACAAGGAACTAAGATGCCCAGAGTGTCATGTGCTAGTAGAGTGCATGTAATGCTGTGCTATTATTGATTGTAATGTTATGATGGGGCATATAGCTGGAGTAGTGAGTCTTAACCTGTGTTCTGGTTATTGAGTTTTGGTTGTTCTTTGATAATTAGCGCTTTGGTAAATTGTGGGCTTCTTGTGTCTTGTTCATGGCGTAGAAGTGTTGGTTGATCATGTGGGCTGTTTAAACTGTTTTTATACTCTGTTGACTTGCCTTACATTTTGTGATGAGCTGCAGTGGTGTGTTCCCTGACTTGTGTCAAGCATCATGGCTAAAGGGTTACTGTTTTAACATATTTGTAGTAATATACCAGGCTCACTTATGAATAAGCATCATGATAACCACTGACAAATGCCATGAAACAAACAAAAGACCACAGACCATGTGGCTAGTTATGCCACTTCTTATCCTCCTCACAAAGAACCACTTCATGCAGTCTGAAGCAGCAGACTAAGATAATGTTGGTATACTTCAGCTGTATTGCACATGACAGCAAGAGAATAGGTATGAGCAAATGCAGCCTTTCTACCTTGCCAAATTAGAAAGCAGTGATCAAGTCTGAAAAAAATATTTTTACAGTACATATTAGTACATCAAGAGAGTATTCATCACCTCATATAGAAGTTTCTGATGCAGATGGTTCAACTTCTGGAGTTAGCATCAGCAGATGTTGATGTTGATACCAACAGTGTACAGAGAAACATGGAGCTTCTGTTTTCAGTGAGTTTTGATTGTCAGTCTGTGATGGTCTTTAATAGGGACTAATTAATGTCTGATGACTCATGTCTGGGTAATCAGTGCAGAGGGAGCGTGATCTCAGTTGCTCTTTGACTTCTTACTCCCATGGCTCTCTTCTTTGGAGATACCCATGAGGAAAATTCAATAATGAACTATTTATGAAGTTAAGACTACATGATTGGTATGAAAGAGTGTGCTAACACCTTTGGAAATTAAAAAGAAAATGGATTTGAGACTAGGATATCACATGATGATTCTTGGCAAGCAAGGGTTAGACAACCACGGTGACATCACACACTCATGATGCTGACCCTCCTCTACCAGGAACCAGTTACTCTCCTATCATCCTACTCACTGATGCACTTTACTATCCCAGCTAAAACTCCTCACTGCATTTAGTAGCTTTCCTCCTACACTGTATATAGTAGCATATTTGTAAACCATATCATAGGCTTTTTCCAGATCCAGAAATCATATTACTTTAGTATTTTATATTTAACTTTACTGAATAGTTTTTGCTAATTTTCTCAAAGTGTTACAGGGAGGTATTTCTTTTCCTTCATTGATTTGTAAAAATTTCATCTGCCAAAAACCTGATACATATATATATATATATATATATATATATATATATATATATATATATATATATATATATATTTATTTTTTTTTTTTTTATTATACTTTGTCGCTGTCTCCCGCAGGAGGGAGCAACAAAGTGTAATGAATATAAATAAAATAAATAATATGTATATATATATATATATATTATCCCTGGGGATAGGGGAGAAAGAATACTTCCCACGTATTCCCTGCGTGTCGTAGAAGGCGACTAAAAGGGGAGGGAGTGGGGGGCTGGAAATCCTCCCCTCTCAATTTTTTTTAATTTTCCAAAAGAAGGAACAGAGAAGGGGGCCAGGTGAGGATATTCCCTCAGTGGCCCAGTTCTCTGTTCTTAACGCTACCTCGCTAACACGGGAAATGGCGAATAGTTTGAAAAAAAAAAAAAATATATATATATATATATATATATATATATATGTATCTTTTATCAATGACAAGGGAATGCAGCACTATATTAAACACATTCTCATCATTTCAGATTTGCTAAGAATGTATCATCAGACAGTATAAATGTGAGCACGCTTAAGGGAGAGGGAGAGCTTACAAACTTAGAGCTTAATGAAATTGTGCTCACAGATCTTCTTGAGCTTCCCACATGGCTTCGAATAACACGAGCAGTAGTAAACAGAGTGAACCTGAAGATACACTGGACAAAGCTCAAGAATGTGCCTATCTTAGTGGTAAGAATATCTTATTCCTTTCTTAAAAATGCATCTGTGTGTTAGTAGAATCAGTGATACTTTGCATTAATTATGTCATCTGTGTTGCATCAGTATTAACTTTGAAGTAACAGTATTGTAATGAGAGATTGCTTATAGTATGGGACAAGTGTTCTTTTACTCATGAGTCCCTTATCTCTTCTATCTAATCTCATGTTAAGAAGAAGCATTGCAGATTCCGTTTTATATCAATTATCTTGTATGTCTATATTTTTTCTGTTGATTTCATCCACCCAATAGCTTTCATATGTAGTCTGTCACAAATATTGATACCACACCCATTGCACTATCCCATTTATCTAGATATTATCTTTCCTTTTTCTCATATTGCTCAACTTTCTCTTTCTCTTCACATGCTTTTTCCTACCCAAAGAGTGATTTAGAGGCCTTGATAGTCATGTCTTAAAATAACCTGTATTTCTTTCATTAAAAGGAAATTATGTTTCCTCTATTTTTGTGTTATCCAAGTCACTCTTAATCAGACCTATTAAAGGGTAAACTGTTCACCTTCTGCAAGACAGTAGTCATTTCCCAGCTTCAGTATCCTTAGAAACTGTGAATTTATTTATCTGTCCTGTTAGTATATAATCACTGTGAAGTATTTTGGGGGATAAAAGGAATGTCTCATGCAGAACCTTAGGTGCTACTATCTCCGTACTTCCACAGTTAATCAGTTCTATATCTACACCTCCCTTATTCATGAATTACTCAGATTTGTTTTCATTATACTTTCAGTTTTCCATATTACATATAACTGTGTTCACTCCAAAAACTATTAAGGTATTTCTCCTGTATACATTCTGCACATGGTTAATCCATGAAACAATGTCATTTTTTTTAACCATTGCTCTAATCACCTTAAGCCATCACCAGATTTATTTATCAATTGCCTGCACATTATTAGCCATCTTGTTATATCACTTTCATGTTTCACTTATGCTCATTAATGTAGATTGCAGCTCTCTCCAGACTCATATTATTATCCTCTCACTGCTTTCTGCAATGCTCCACCAGTTTGCCAGTCCATCAGCACTATATACAACAGTGCATCCTCCATTCTGTCATCCCTAGTAAGTGAGCCTCCCAGATATTTAAGATTTTGAAGCAGCTCAATTTAATGTCTGTTAAAACCACATAGTCTTCTTAACTTTTTCGAGACATATCTGCCCCGATTTTAAACCATATCATTTTATGTGTATGAATCACATGACAATCTGACTTTCCTTTGTCAGGCATACCTACTTCTCTTTTATTTGTATTCACATTTCATTTTCTCTGTTAGCACACCCTCCCAAAACCTTTTTATTATTGTTGTCAAATGTTGGCCTAATTCTATCATTAGAACTGTACCCTATGCATTTATCAGAATTCCCAGTTTTCACTTTTATCATTGGTTGAACTAGTGTTGCTACCAGCTGTGTACCCTCTCACTACATTATCATTGGAATCATTAAACAATTACAATGATAGATGCTTTATGTCATGCAACTCATTGAAAGAGGGCATGAAATTCATGTCTGCCTGTTTGTGTCCATATTTTGTTCATATCCCCTCTATAAATGCTTAAAGTGTATGTCTAAGATTTTACATTGGTGATCCTCTGGGTAAGAATTATTGCATGATGATTAGAATATGAATTTAGAAATCTTCTGTACTGTATCTTTCTGTCTGTAAGTTTTTGCGTGGTTTCAAATTCTGTGTGAGTGATCTGAAGGGAAAGAAGTAATTCAAAAGTGAGACTGGGTTTTTTCTAATTTAAGTTTTTCTAAAAGTTTTATCATATGTAGTCTTTAACATCCTCCACTTCAGTTCCTTATGCAAGTGTGTTTGTTGATTTCTGGCATCCTGCATGTGAGCTTTTCAGGGTCTGAACTGACACTCGAGAGTTATTTAGATAGATTCACTTATAAATCTTGATGCTGAGGTCTGATGCTGATTCTGATATTTGCTTAATTTTGCCAGTGGTAATCCTCTCCCAGAATTCAGTTGGCTGTGTTTAGTAATATGTAATATCAACAACATGGTTTTACCAGTCATACGACCAGATAGTGACAGTCTCTTTGGTGGACCACAACTTAAGTCTAGTTCCATCCAGCTATATGATGTGAACATTT
Organism: Panulirus ornatus; assembly: GCF_036320965.1. Classification (NCBI taxonomy): domain Eukaryota; kingdom Metazoa; phylum Arthropoda; class Malacostraca; order Decapoda; family Palinuridae; genus Panulirus; species Panulirus ornatus. The sequence goes on from NC_092236.1 coordinate 55,559,932, forward strand.
AAGTGTGATTGTTCTTTTGATTGATAAAGTGAAGTGAGGTTAATACTTGATTGTTTTCAGATTTTTTTTAGGGGAATGGAGATAACTGTAGTTCTTGTGCATTTAATAATTCAGATTGTTCAGAGCTAGCTTTGTCTTCTTCATGAGTGGTGGTCATCTGGGAGGAGCTCAGTTTTTAGGAGTAGCATAAGAACCTAAAAGTCCAACTGCTTCATAGGCTTCACCTCACCAGATAATGACATGGTTGATTTCCAGTTTGACTCATCCTGTGGTGACTTGTTGGTAAGTAAGAAAGTTAGTGTTTTTGGTTGATTCATCTTTGTATCATCTGGGTGATGCCCAGGTGTAGAACGTTTTATGGACAGTATTGGGTTAGTGAGGTCTGAGTGGATTTAAAGTGACTGATGTCCCATACACTGTGTGCAGAGGAAACTAAAACAAGATTTGTCAAAAGCTCTTTCAGAAGAGGAGCCACATCTATCCTGTTTTCCAGTGGAACTGTTATTGTTAATTCAGATTATGATACCAGAGATCCAGATGGGGCTACACAGTGTCAAGCTTTCAGTTTATCTAATCATAGCTTGGCATGATTCCAAGTACAGCAGCCAGTATTTTACATAACACAATTGTGCACCTGTCTTGTGTACATGTAACGATGAAGATTGGCCATGAAAATGTGAACTAGTCATGATGGATATGCTAGCCCAAAAGCAATAGATATAATACCTTACAGGTTATGTAACTCTGAGCTAGAGGAATTTAATGTGATGGAAAGAATGTGGAATACATGTTGAAAAGCCTCAAAAGAGCTGAACCTGTAGTAATATGGACTGGATTTAACCTCCATTTCATCGAATGGTTGGAATGTGGGACATATTGTTTTTGTAGACCTAGAGATTAAGAAACAAATAATGTATCAGCAAATGAAATATTGCTGTTGGAAAGAGTTATGAGCATATGCTAATTGTTCAGCCAGATACAAGTAAATCAAATGCCAGCAAGAGACAATAACACATATCAAACATTTTGGCACTCCTTGCTGACACTGAATGTAGGCTAGCATGTCAAGGTGCCCAACATAACAGAAAAATCTTTAGCCAGCTTTTTTCTAAGACATTGAAGAATGAAAATATGGTACAGAAAAGTATGGTGTAAATTTGAGCAACCTGAACAAACTGGAAAGAGGGAAATTAGTGGAAAGAACTGAATTAAGATAATTTTTTTTTCCTGAAAATAATATGAATGCCAGCATGATATCATTCTCTTAGAGGATTAAAGAAATAGCTGCAGGTTCCGGAAGAAAAAATGGGGATTTAGTTAATGAGAAGAAAAGTGGCTGAACAAAAGAGGGTAGAAAAACAAAATGAGAACAGCAGTATGTAAGTAAAGGATAGAGAAACTCAAAAGAAAAATGAATAAGGAACATAGATAAAGAATTTATGGAGATACACATAACAGAGCAAAGATCTCTTAAATAAAAAGTAATCAGAAGTTTGGAAATTAAGTCAAAATGTTATTTTCAGGTGTAAATAAATCAGTTGACAGAAAGCAGAGAATGGATCAGTCAGATTTTGAGATTGAACACCAAAAATATGAACGTGCTTTCCTTCCAGGAACTCCCATCAAGGGGGTGGCCTCAGCAAAAGAGTCTCCACTTAACCCTGTCCTTACAAGCCACCCTTTCATACATTATTCCATGAATATTTCCACCATTTCTCTCCCTTAAGTACTCTTGTACTCTATTTCCCTGTCATAGGTGGTCTTTCTCTCACACCAACCTTTTTAATTGTTCTATAATACACTCGCCTTTTAAACTCCCTGTCTTGCATTCATTTCACTTGCCCAAACAACCTCAAAGTCTTTCCTTTCATCCGCTCTGCCATCCTACAATTCACTTCCTTAAAATTCCCTCTCAGACCACATCTCTCATATACTCCCTCATTTCTTTCTTCATTCCATCTAGTCATACCACATGCTCTTCTCAAATAGGTCATTTCCACAGCCTGAATTATTGACCTCTCTAACTCATTCCATATCCATGTTTTGGCTGCATAGGTCTGGGTTGGGAGGACTGTGTTATCCCTTAATCCTTTCTTCACTTCCATATTTCCATGGTGTAATGATTAGTGTTCCTGACCACAAAACATTTGGGGGCTGCCCAGGATCGAGCATGTAAGTTCGATTCCTGGTTGGGGCATTCGGTCAACAGTCAGCCCTACTGTTCATTCACCCCTAGGGGTTGGTTGATAATATGGTTACTTGTTCTTGTATCTCCCCTGACAATATGATCATTACATGAAAGTGCACTTGGGAACTTAATGTGTTTCATTTTCCTGTGGGTTTTGCATACAGATTTTGCATACGATTTTTTGACTTTATGATGGTGAAACTGCACTTTGAATTTTGTATTTTGATTTTTTCCTGTGATGCTGTGCAGTGGCAGCGAGCCATAGCTTCCAGTCAGCCATGCAATCATGAGTGTAAACAACCATTACAGTGTACTGTGTTGCCAGCATTTTTTGGATTTTGTGTTTTGTGTTTCAGTTTCTCAAAAAGAATAGGAGCTAAGCAGGGAATACTCATCCTCCTTGAATGCTCAGGCTTGGGTGTCTAAATGTGTGTGGATGTAACCAAGATGAGAAGAGAGGACAGGTAGATAGTATGTTTGAGGAAAGTAACCTGGATGTTCTGGCTGTGAGTGAAACAAAACTGAAGGCTAAAGGGGAAGATTGGTTTGGAAATGTCTTAGGAGTAAAGTCAGGGGTTGGTGAGAGGACAAGAGCTAAGGAAGGAGTTGCACTACTCCTGAAGCATGAGTTGTTAGACTGTATGATAGAGTGTATAGAAATGAATTATAGATTAATTTGGGTGAAAATGAAAGTGGATGGTGAGATGTGCTTATGCACCTGGCCATGAGAAGAAAGATCATGAAAGGGAAGTGTTTTGGTATTACAAGAGTGAGTGTGTCAGCAGTTTTGATGTAAGAAACCAGGTATTAGTGATGGGTGATTTAAATGTGAAGGTGAGTAATGTGGCACAGATATTAGTGATGGGTGATTTAAGTACAAAGGTAAGTAATGTGGCCGGTGACAGCATGATTAGGGTGCATGGAATATTCAGTGTTTTGAATGGAAATTGGGAAAAGTTTGTAGAGTTGTGTGCAGAAATAGGACTGGTGATTGGGAATACCTTGTTTAAAAGGAGGGACATACACAGGTATACATATGTGAGTAGGAGAGATGGTCAGAGCATGTAAAATTGAGAATTTTGGATGTAAATGTGGTGAGAGGGGTAGCTAGTGGGATGTCTTATCACTATCGTGTAGAGGCGAGGGTGAAGAGGAAACTGTTAGTGAGAAGATAGTGGTAAGAGTGAGTGAGCCTGGAAAAGAGACTTGTTTGAAGAAATTCCAGATAAGGTTGAATGAAGCGGTGGGTGAGGGATGGGAGGTGTTTAGGGAAGTAGCACTGGCATGCACAAGAGGTGCATTTGACATGCAAAAGGTAGCAGTTGGGCTGATTAGAAAGGGTAGTGAGTGGTGGGAAGAATAAGTATTGTTGCTAGTGAAAGAGAAGAGAGAGGCATTTGTGCATTACCTACAGGGAAGTAGTGCGAATGATTGGTAGATGTATAAGAGGAAGCGGCAGAAGGTCAAGAGGAAGGTGCAAGGGTTGAAAAAGAGGGCAGATGAGAGCCGTGATGAACAGGTAAACTTTAGGGAAAATAAGATGTTTTGGAAAGAGGTAGATAATGTGCAGAAAACTAGAAAATACATAGGAACATCATTGAAGTGGGCAAAAGGGGAAGTGATAATAGGGAGTGATGAAGTGAGGAGGAGATGGAGTAAGTATTTTGAAGGACTTTCAAATGTGTTTGATAAAATAGTGGAAGATGCAGGATGTTTGGGTTGGTTGTTATGCAAAGTGAGAGAATCTTGAGAGTAGTATGGTGAAAAGAAGTGATGATGATGGTAATGATGACAATGATAATAGTAATAGTAATAATGATTATGATGATGATAGTAATAATGAAAATGATAATGTTGATAAGAAAGAGAGAATGTCACCTGGGAAGGCAAAAAGTGATATGTTTGGAGGAATAGTAGTCCCAACAATATTATATGGGTGCAAGGCATATGCTATAGATAAGGTAGTGCCAAGGAGGATGGTTCTGTTGGAAATGAAGTGTTTGAGGATAGTACGTGATGTGAGGTGGTTTGATTGGGTAAGTAATGAAAGGGTAAGAGAGAGATATGGTAATGAAATGAGTGTGGTTGAGAGAGCTGAAGAGGGTTTGCTAAAATGGTTTGGACATATTAAGAGAATTGTCTAGGAAAGGTTGACAGAGAGGATATATGTATCAAAAGTGGGAGGAACAAGGAGAATGGGGAGACCAAATTTAAGATAGAAGATGGAAGGGAGAAGATTTTGAGTGATCGGGGCCTTAACATGCAGGAGTGTGAAAGTTGTGCACAGGATAGATTGCATTGGAACAGTGTGGGTTACTGGGGTTGATGTACTGTCAGCGGACTGAACCAGGGCATGTAGCGACTGGGGCAAACCATGGAAAGGTGTATGGAGCCTGGTTGTGGATAGGGAGCTGTGGTTTTGGTGCATTGCACATGACAGCTAGAAAATGGACGTGAGCGCATGCAGACTTTCTCTCCGTTCTTGGTGCTGCCTTGCTGATATGGGGAACGGCAATCATTTATGAAAAAATTACATTGTAATTAACCTAATTTCCTTGATTTATGTATAGACTAAAAGAGTCTTAGATTCATGAGCCCTCCTATTTTTATTATCGGAATATTTTGCAGTTATATTATGGAATGGTATTGTCATCGTTGTTGTTACTGTTATCTCTCATCTGGAAACAATGGACTTTTGTGTCCTGAATTTAGTTGCCATTGACTGATTCTTTTATGATTTTATGACAATGACTCTTTTGAAATACAAGTCAAGTTCAATTTTGGAGGCTGTGGCCCCTAGCATTTCTAAAAAATGGGGCCAATAAGGACCAGGTACCAAAGTTGAATAAAGGTGAAGTTGCATACTTACCGTGATAAGAAGTAGGGAGCCAAAGAGAGTTCAGTCTTCATACATGCACAAAAGTAAGGTTATACAGTAATTCTGTATTTGATTTGTTTGTGTTAGTTTAAATTATTGTGTCCACTCTCATTTTTTGAATCTAGGGTGAGCATTTGCCTGTGTTGACTTGCTGTTACCTTATCATGCTTCCATAGGCAAAGCTTTTTTGTAAACATACAATTATCTTGCCATTTTACTCCATCATTTTATTGTGCTATCCATAAGTTATGATTCATTGTTTTGCCTTGCATAATGATAAGACTGCACTGTTTCCCTTACTGTTTATCCCTGTAATAATGATGATGTTTTTCAGAGCCTGGATGAGGTGCAAGTAGATATGGAAACCTGCTCTGAACTACGGTCTCAAGCAAGCTCCTCTGTCCTCCCATCATATAGCTCGGGTGGACGCTATGGCTTTTCTGATAAGGTCATAGATGGCATGACTGTCACTGTTAACTCAGTGCTTATCACCTTTCGCAGTCATGCATTTCATGCTACGTTCCAGGTATTTAATGTTATGTATATCACAAAACATTACGTATATAAAAAAGTATATAACCGGTACATCCCCATTGGTATTGGAAGGGTCAGTGACAGCTTTATAGTGAATCAGCACTTCATTGGTTGTCAAGCACAGGTAGCTGTTTTTTCTTTGTGCCTCACCCTAACATGGAATTCTAGCATTCTGTCCACAAACATACAATCTCTTCTTGTTACACATATCACTTGACAACACTTAACCCGCACGACTCATTCATCCTAACTAGATTTTTTGCAGTGAGAGCGATGTGCTAGCCCTGCCTTTTGGCAAAATGGTAAGAACAGTTATTAGAAGTAGTAGGTAGGAACATTGGAGAGGAGCATTAGATAGAAATATTAGGTAGAAGTAGTGTGTAGGAACATTAGCTGTGCATTAGGTAGAATTAATAGGTTGGAACATTAGGCAGGAGCAATAGGTAGACTTAGAGTTGCAACGGATTGTCACTTGCTTTTATAATGCCTTAAAGCCGAGTAACTCAAGTGATTGCATACTTTAAGCCCTAGCTTCGTTGATTGGATATCCAGTATATTCCAACCAACAGCTGAGAGTCGGAAGTTGTCCAGCTACGTTTACTGGTACAGGAGGGCAACTACCAAAGGGCAATCCCAGGACTGAAGCGCAGCGGCAGTGTCCATCAACTGACTGCAGTCCTCTACTTCCTTCGGGCAGTAGTGCTGTGCGACTAGAGCCAGAGCGTCCACCCTTGTCACGGGTTTTCGCTTCGTGGTACCCGTCATGCATAACCCATTCCTCAGTGAATAGCGTGCCAGCCTCTGTTGGTATGTTGGGTACCAGCTACAGTCACGTGGGAACGAACGACGACCGTTCACCCACTTGCCCACATTGTGGGAGGACCTTTGCCAGCTTTCGGGGCTGTAGGGTCCATGAAAGGCAGGCACATGCCAACTCCTTTCACCAGGAGTTGGCGACCAGGCATGTCATGTCCAAGGCTCGATGGTCTGACGAGGAGGTGGAGCTTCTCGCCAGGGCTGAGGCCGGGATGGCAGCTGGTCCCTCTTTAGTTGCCGGACAGGGCTTGAACCAGCGGTTGCGGGAGATTGTTCCTTCTAGCACGGTCGAAGCGCTCAAAGGTCTCCGACGCAAGGCGTCGTATAAGACCAGGGTTCAGGAACTGATCTCAAACTCAGATCTCCTTCAGGAAGACGACGAAGGCGAGGTGATGGATGGGGTGCCGACTGCGAGGCGTGTCCCACCCACAAGGCTAAGCACACCGCGGGGTAACATTACGGAAGATGCCCCGCGTACAGGGATGTCCGTGGGAGCAGATTCCAGTGGTGAGACGTACATCCCTCCCACAGTTTTAACTGTCCCCGTTGTCCCGCGGGTTCCCCCCCAACCCCAGACAATTGCTTCCTTTGTGGTGGAGACTGTCGCGTATGTCGACACTTTAGGAGCTGGCCCCACAAGTCCATCGTGGGGCGAAGACATCCTAAATGGAGCCCTTGACCATTTGCGTCAGGGTGACAGCCTTGCCGCGATCAGGGGAGCCTCAGAGCACGCCACCCATGTGGTAAGCTCCTGTTGCTCACCCGACGACCGTCAGAATCATGGTGGAGGTGGTTTGAGACAGCGAGCGAATTCTGGCCGCGTACGCCAAGCGGAGGAGGTTCCTTTGCGTGGAAACCGGCTTAGAAGAGAACAATACCGGAAGGTACAGAGGCTCTATCGTGAGAATAGGTCTTTGGCCGCTGGACTGGTCCTGAAAGGTGACTGGGAGGTACCGCCAACCTCGGTTGGGCCGGAATGCCTCAGTCCCTTTTGGGGGGCTCTCTTCTCTCGGCAGTCTGAGCCAGACACACGTGCCATTACCGATTATGACCCAGAGTGTGGACAACTAGCAGAGGTTGTCACCGTAGGCGAGGTAGCACACCACCTCAAAGCCACTCGTACATCAGCCCCTAGACCTGACGGGATGTCGACGAGATTACTGAAGTCCATTCCCCCGATGATCCTGGCCAAAATGTTTAACCTGTGGTTGGCTACGTCCACCCTACAAGAGCCACTGAAGGCAAATCGCACGGTGCTGATACCCAAGGTACCTAATCCCACAGAACCCAAAGACTATAGGCCAGTTACCATCTCCTGTGCCATAGTCTGTCTGCTCCATAAGATCTTCAGCAGCTGCATCTCGAGCCTCATCCAGATCGATGATGCTCAAAAGGCATTCGTCCCTATAGACGGATGTCTTGAGAACCTCACGATCTTGGATGCAATCGTTGGTCGTGCGCGGGCACACGCCCACGGTGTGCACCTGGCATTCCTCGACATGGCCAAAGCATTCGATAGTGTTAACCATAGTACTGTCGAGCGGGCCATATCGCAGAAGGGCATTCCAGCCCCCGTCAGGGCATACATCATGTCGTCGTATGACCTAGCCTTCACCCACATTGAAGGAAGCGACGAGATGTCGGAGGTGAACATGACTCGTGGGGTCAAACAGGGTGACCCCTTATCGCCAATTCTCTTTAACCTTGTGATTGATGAGGGAATTGCAAGGGTAAAAGAGACTGGTGTGACCAAAGGACATTAGCATTGGCGTTTGCCGATGATTTGGTTCTTGTGGCGCAGACGCCCACTGGCCTCCAGAAGGCAATGAACGTAATGGCCGAGACCCTTGCGGGGGGCGGACTTCATGTTAACCTGGGAAAGTGTCGTACCCTCAGCATGGAGGTTGACGGCAAATGTAAGACTTGGTATGTCAATGAAAATAGGACGTTCCAAGTCTTGGGCAGTGCTGTCGGCTCCATGAGCACTGAGGACAAGTATAAGTACCTAGGCGTCCTGGTCAGAGCTAAGGGGTGGCGGAAATCCTACGGTGCCCTGCTAGAAGAGGGGCTCCTTAACATTACCAGAGCCCCTCTAAAACCTCAGCAAAGAATTGCGATGCTCGTGGGACATCTGGTGCCCAAGCTCATGCATCGACTGGTGCTGGGTGAGGTTTATAAGACTCAGTTAGCACGCATGGACAGGCAAGTGCGGGTGGCGGTTCACCGCTGGCTGCGCCTAGCCCACGACGTGCCCTGTGCTTACTTTCACTTGGCAGCTGGAGATGGTGGGCTGGGTATACCAGACTTTGTCTCGACCGTCCATCTGAATAAACAAGCGCGGTTCGAGAAATTACTCACCTTGACTGACCCGGTGATTCATGCGGCAGTCCGGGAGCCTGCAGTGTTGAGCAAGCTGCAGCGCTGGGCCGGACCCGCATGCATTGCTGGTCGGCAGGCGGGTAATGAGACCGAACGCCTGCACGCATGGAGGTCCAATATGGTCAGTACCATTGACGGAGCGGCTCTCGCTACATCTGCTGCCGTGCCTCAGGTTAGCAGATGGGTCAATAGCAGGAACCGTTTCCTATCTGGTTCTGACTACGTGAAGGCTGTCTAAGTCAGGATTGGAGCGCTTCCCACCCCAGCCAGGGCGTCCAGGGGCCGGGCCCGAGATCAACGGCCTCTGTGACACCTGTCATAAACTTGTGACGCTTGGACACATCGCACAGATGTGTCCTCATATCCATGGGGGTCGGGTTAAAAGGCATGATAATATCAACGCCTATTTGGCCGCATGGTCGAGGCAGAGGGGTTATGAGGTGTTCTGCGAGCCTCGCATTCCTATTGCGGGGTCCTTTAGGAAGCTGGACATCGTGGCTTCCAAAGGTACAGAGGCCTGGGTAATTGATACACAGGTCTCTGGAGTCCACCTCGCGCTTTCGGCTGCACACCAGCACAAGTGCAGCTACTACGGTACCCCGGAAGTCCTACACGGCGTACGGGACCTCACCGGTAAAGGCACCGTGCACATAACATCTGCCACGGTTAACTGGCGAGTTGCATGGTGCCAAGAAAGCACGAGTGCTCTCATTGGGTTAGGGCTGACACACCGGGACCTTGAGGTGTGCAGTGTCAAAGCCCTAACCTGGACGCATTCCCTCTACCGAATGTGGTCCAAGAGCACAGGGTAATAATCGGGCCTGCCTTGTCCATCTGGTGTTGGCCGCCGGGCAGGCTAAAGGTCATCTCCCCTTTGTTGGCTTAGGGTGTGCGGGACTAGGCTGTTCTCCCGTGGTCCCGGGCAGGCACCAGTTCCTGAGGACAGGTTGTCGGGCGGGCGGTGGACGCCTTGGCGGGGTTGCCCATTGCTCCCGTCTGACAGGCCGTACTGGAAGGTTGAGCGGTGCTGGGAGGTTGCTGTGTTTCTGTCGGTAAGGTATTTATCGAACCATCATCTTACTGCCACCTCTCAACTTACTTCTACCCATGCTATCAGCAGTTTGATCTGGAATCTTCTTCTTATTGTGTCCATACAGTCTTCCTTCAATTAAACACTTCTTTCGCTATCTAAACGTAGTTAGGTCGCTTACCGACAACCAACCCTGTTGAGTAGTATTAAACTCAAAAGAGAAGCACAGCAGTAGAAAAGTAGTTAGACCTTCCTGCACGTCCCAATCACTAATTGGGAATCTATGAAGAGAACCCTAATAGCAATTGGTGGGGACATTAGGTGGGAGCCTCTGAAAACACTGTGCTATGGTTGCCCTTTGCCATTAGCCTATTAAGAGTGAGGCACTGAAAGCTAAGAAGTGGCAGTGGAATTCACCAGTTGAGGAGACTCTTACCGGGGCCACCTCCTTGGGAGAGTTTCCAAAGGGAATGGGCATCAGGGATATACTAGGTGGATAGATAGCATTTTACCTTCATTTTGAACTAATGTGGTTTATGTTGCTGCTGTCTGTTTAGTAGTGTAGAGGACTTTTCACTTTGTCTCAGTATGTAATAGCTGAGTCTATTTGTGAAGTATCTGTTAGCCGTATGCATTTAATCCATCTCATGGTAATGCTAGAGGAATTAGAAATGATTTATCAAAATTTTGTCCCATTTTAACAGATGTTTGATACCATAAGTCCACACACTTCCTCATATATGATAATATTTGTGAAGCCCTTCTTTTTCACACTAAAGTGCCTGACGATTACATGATAGGTGAAGCATCTGTCACTCTATAAAATTATTTAATGCAAGTCATTATATGATGGCCCATCAAAACTCATAATAGAAATAAATCATAATTGACAGCCCAAACAATTTGACTGATGCTGAAGCCTGCCAATAATCAGAAAACAACCCAACTATGCTAGGTTCATTTATAATGGTAGTGTCAGCTTCAGGGTTGTCTTTTAGGGCATAACCCAGCAAATTCTACACAATTGCCCTCCCGACTTGTCACCCATCCCTACAACATCTGCAGGAGGTTTTGCTGCATGGGAAAAGTCACCTTTGATGAGGCTGTGTTACTAGGAGTACAGTCTCATCCAAGAACTTCTTGTTCCAAAGGAGTATACATTTCCCTGCCACTGGGAGTAATGCAACCTTGGGTTGTAGGAGCCTTTAGAAGGAGATCCTTTTGGTCACCAGGACTCTTTCATAGAAATTGTTCTTGGGTTATTAATAAGAAAATAGATAAATATGTATTCAAGTACATACATAGATGTTACTGGATTCTGCCTGTATGAGGTTACACTGCAAGTAAATAATTACCTTTAGCAAGGCTGTACAATTGGAGTACCATCTCATTTAACATCTCACACCAAAGGAGTCCATATTCATCTGCTACTGGAAGTAGTGCAGCCTTGGGCTGCAGGGTCCTCTGGAAAGAGGTCCTAGGGTAATTATGATTAAAATGAAATAAATATAGTGTATGAATATTAACAGAGCTGAGGCTACCTACTTTGCAGTGGGTTTTCCAAATTTGCTTTATTGAGACATGGGCATAATTTTCTTGACTGACCATAGGGTTCAGAAAATGGTTCTTGTAATCCAAAGACTTATGAATTAACTATATACAAGATAAGATTTAATGTTCATTGTGATTCATGACTTTATGATTGTATAAATCCATTTTATATGTCATAAGGAATGATGAAAATCAATAATAGTATTTTGCAGCAAAAACAGAAGTAGGCAATAGTTTAAGCATAGGTATTACATTGACAGATCCAAAGTTGTCAACGGAGGCAGTAATCCTTTCCATGACAGCGAATGATATTTTCTTCCTTTTTTTTTTTTTTTTTATACTTTGTCGCTGTCTCCCGCGTTTGCGAGGTAGCGCAAGGAAACAGACGAAAGAAATGGCCCAACCCCCCCATACACATGTATAAACATACGTCCACACACGCAAATATACATACCTACACAGCTTTCCATGGTTTACCCCAGACGCTTCACATGCCTTGATTCAATCCATTGACAGCACGTCAACCCCGGTATACCACATCGCTCCAATTCACTCTATTCCTTGCCCTCCTTTCACCCTCCTGCATGTTCAGGCCCCGATCACACAAAATCTTTTTCACTCCATCTTTCCACCTCCAATTTGGTCTCCCTCTTCTCCTTGCTCCCTCCACCTCCGACACATATATCCTCTTGGTCAATCTTTCCTCACTCATCCTCTCCATGTGCCCAAACCACTTCAAAACACCCTCTTCCGCTCTCTCAACCACGCTCTTTTTATTTCCACACATCTCTCTTACCCTTACGTTACTCACTCGATCAAACCACCTCACACCACACATTGTCCTCAAACATCTCATTTCCAGCACATCCATCCTCCTGCGCACAACTCTATCCATAGCCCACGCCTCGCAACCATACAACATTGTTGGAACCACTATTCCTTCAAACATACCCATTTTTGCTTTCCGAGTTAATGTTCTCGACTTCCACACATTCTTCAAGGCCCCCAGAATTTTCGCCCCCTCCCCCACCCTATGATCCACTTCCGCTTCCATGGTTCCATCCGCTGCCAGATCCACTCCCAGATATCTAAAACACTTCACTTCCTCCAGTTTTTCTCCATTCAAACTCACCTCCCAATTGACTTGACCCTCAACCCTACTGTACCTAATAACCTTGCTCTTATTCACATTTACTCTTAACTTTCTTCTTCCACACACTTTACCAAACTCAGTCACCAGCTTCTGCAGTTTCTCACATGAATCAGCCACCAGCGCTGTATCATCAGCGAACAACAACTGACTCACTTCCCAAGTTCTCTCATCCCCAACAGACTTCATACTTGCCCCTCTTTCCAAAACTCTTGCATTTACCTCCCTAACAACCCCATCCATAAACAAATTAAACAACCATGGAGACATCACACACCCCTGCCGCAAACCTACATTCACTGAGAACCAATCACCCTCCTCTCTTCCTACACGTACACATGCCTTACATCCTCGATAAAAACTTTTCACTGCTTCTAACAACTTTCCTCCCACACCATATATTCTTAATACCTTCCACAGAGCATCTCTATCAACTCTATCATATGCCTTCTCCAGATCCATAAATGCTACATACAAATCCATTTGCTTTTCTAAGTATTTCTCACATACATTCTTCAAAGCAAACACCTGATCCACACATCCTCTACCACTTCTGAAACCACACTGCTCTTCCCCAATCTGATGCTCTGTACATGCCTTCACCCTCTCAATCAATACCCTCCCATGTAATTTACCAGGAATACTCAACAAACTTATACCTCTGTAATTTGAGCACTCACTCTTATCCCCTTTGCCTTTGTACAATGGCACTATGCACGCATTCCGCCAATCCTCAGGCACCTCACCATGAGTCATACATACATTAAATAACCTTACCAACCAGTCAACAATACAGTCACCCCCTTTTTTAATAAATTCCACTGCAATACCATCCAAACCTGCTGCCTTGCCGGCTTTCATCTTCTGCAAAGCTTTCACTACCTCTTCTCTGTTTACCAAATCATTTTCCCTAACCCTCTCACTTTGCACACCACCTCGACCAAAACACCCTATATCTGCCACTCTATCATCAAACACATTCAACAAACCTTCAAAATACTCACTCCATCTCCTTCTCACATCACCACTACTTGTTATCACCTCCCCATTCGCGCCCTTCACTGAGGTTCCCATTTGCTCCCTTGTCTTACGCACTTTATTTACCTCCTTCCAGAACATCTTTTTATTCTCCCTAAAATTTAATGATACTCTCTCACCCCAACTCTCATTTGCCCTTTTTTTCACCTCTTGCACCTTTCTCTTGACCTCCTGTCTCTTTCTTTTATACATCTCCCACTCAATTGCATTTTTTCCCTGCAAAAATCGTCCAAATGCCTCTCTCTTCTCTTTCACTAATACTCTTACTTCTTCATCCCACCACTCACTACCCTTTCTAATCAACCCACCTCCCACTCTTCTCATGCCACAAGCATCTTTTGCGCAATCCATCACTGATTCCCTAAATACATCCCATTCCTCCCCCACTCCCCTTGCTTCCATTGTTCTCACCTTTTTCCATTCTGTACTCAGTCTCTCCTGGTACTTCCTCACACAGGTCTCCTTCTCAAGCTCACTTACTCTCACCACCCTCTTCACCCCAACATTCACTCTTCTTTTCTGAAAACCCATACAAATCTTCACCTTAGCCTCCACAAGATAATGATCAGACATCCCTCCAGTTGCACCTCTCAGCACATTAACATCCAAAAGTCTCTCTTTCGCACGCCTGTCAATTAACACGTAATCCAATAACGCTCTCTGGCCATCTCTCCTACTTACATAAGTATACTTATGTATATCTCGCTTTTTAAACCAGGTATTCCCAATCATCAGTCCTTTTTCAGCACATAAATCTACAAGCTCTTCACCATTTCCATTTACAACACTGAACACCCCATGTATACCAATTATTCCCTCAACTGCCCCATTACTCACCTTTGCATTCAAATCACCCATCACTATAACCCGGTCTCGTGCATCAAAACCACTAACACACTCATTCAGCTGCTCCCAAAACACTTCTTCCTGTTTATTTTTGTTAAATATATTGCATTTTTTTTCAGCTTTCTCGAATTGTGTTGGATTCAAAAAACCCCATATGGCAAAAAGGTGACTTACGTACAACTCGCTTAAAGGATGTAGACAGAGGGGAGCTTCTCATCTTCAAAGAGGTATACCAGCATCATTTTGTTGCCAGAATTATGAAGTTAGCTTCTCTGGAATGAGATATCATATGTTTTATAATTGAACCCAAATAGGTAAAATTCACATGAGATACTGAGAAAATAAACTTGTATGCCCATGTATCTAAGAGTTCTAAGTGACTTGTAACCAGGAACTTTTTTTTCTATCATTTCCTCAGAAAGATTGTCTTTGGTATTATTGATTAATTGTTTGCATTTGATCTTTTACAAATATGTTTGAATCTTTCTTTCTGTTGAAGACAAACCAACAGTACTTGTAAGTAGATCTTGATTCTTTTCACCTAATTCACTCACCAGAGGTAAGTGAACTAGTGATTTGCACCATATCATGAACATTGATTTTCATGTATGATTTTTTGCCTTTTGTGAGTTGCAGCTTTCTTGGCAAACGTTACGTGTGGAAGCTCGATCGACTCAAGACAAGGCACTCACCCCCCTCAGGCTCATAACCAATCAGGCACGCTGCAGAATTACCATCAAGAAAAAACTTGCAGGTAAACTCTAATAGTTGTAATGAAATTTCTCTTTGACCCAGAATGGATCTTTTTCCAAAAAATAACAGTTTTCTCAATAAGAACTTCAATAAGTGAGAAACGCCAAATATGTAAGAAGCCTGTATCTTAACTTCAGCAAACAGTATATTGGAAAGAGGCTGAAAGAGAGTTGGTTTGTTAGTACATAGTGTCTCATGAAAAAGTGGAAGATACAATAAGAATACATATCCGGATACAAACATCTACACCCTCAAACAGGAAAGTCATGAAAAACCTGCACAAAATCCATCTGCCCTTCACTCAGTGATACAAGCAATGCAATTGAAACCCTTAAGGACTCTCCTGTAATAGGCTTTGACAACATTTCAAACTTTCCTATAGAAAACTATGGCTCACATGCAGTCCAAGCACTTATGGATATCTTCAACCACACTTAACCACACTTAACCTCAACATCTGGAATTTTGCCAACATGCTACCAATTGTAAAAGATTGCACTGCACCCAACTTCCCCCTCTTCTTACTGCTGTATGTCTCCTCTGTTTTCAATATCTAGACTCTGCTAAAAGACTGATCCACAACAGAATCAAACATAATATCCCACTCTCACAAGCACAACATGGCTTCAAACCCAATCACTCAACCACCACACTACATATAGTGTACCTTAGATGAATTTAACCAACTACAACTCCCAGCCTGCCCAATACTGGAGGCAGTAGATATCAACGAATCTTTTGACACCGTCTCCCGACACATCTTCACACAAGATATTTGACACAATCCTCCACATTAATGGCAAAAAGTGGTTGGGTAGCTTCATTGGTGTCCACCATGCTAAAGCTATTCACATTAGCTTCACTTTTAGAACACCTAAACTCTACAATGGAGCCCCCCATGGAGTAGTTCTTTCTCCAGCCCTCTTCAGTCTCCATCTACTTTACCTACTAGTACCTGTAGCAAACAACAGTATGAAGAACCTTTTACCTGCTGACAGTTTCACATTTACATCATAACACCTTGACACCACAGTAGCAAGAACAAACATGTAGCACTACATTACACAGTTTGAGCAGAAACTCAGAACAGAAAGTCTTATTTTCCACATTAGTCTACAACCATTTCATTGATCCCAGACAAACACAAATTCAACCTACACCCACCAGTCACTTGAATAGACAGTTACTCACCCTGAACAAATTGCCAACCATTTTAGATATTACATACCAGTCACATCTGACATTAGTGACACTTTCTTTTCTGCACTCTGGATATCAATCATCCTTGCAAAACTTCCAACACCTCTTCTGTATATCTCGAGACCCTTCATAGCCATGATACAACTAACACAACAAAGATGTTAAACACTTACTACTCAGTTACCCTGCATTTTCTGAACATAGATGCATACCCAACATCACCACTTTATGACCTATGGTCCTGACCAGTGGACATTTTGGCTTCCTGAGAGCTGCAAGAGCATCATGGAGGTAAGAAGGGACCACTGGGGCAGGAAGTAAGCAAATAAATGTATACACACATGCATTCCTACATACATTATTCGGTGTTTTCACACCTTAGCATGGTAGCAATGAAACATATGATAGAGCCTCTGAGGAAATATCCTCACATAGTTTTTTTCTTTTCCTTCTTTTGTAAAGTAATACTATAGGAGGGGAGGATTTCGTGTCCCCTGCTCTTGCCCTTCATTGTCACCTGTATGACTTGTAGGAGATGTGTGGATAGTATTCTTTCTTCCCTATCCTCAAAGTATAGTATTTATAACCCAGGAAATAAAGAAAGAATACTGGCTATTTATCTCATGCATATTTTAGAAAGTATCTAGGAGAGAGAGGGCTGGGTGGCTGCAAATCTTCTTTTACTCTGTTATTACATTCTAAACTTAAGAATAGGGGAAGGAACTTGATGAGGAGGTTTCTTTTGAAGGCTTGGTCAGGTGTTCCTAATCTAGCTTACTGTTGTAGGAAAAGAAAATATGCATAAGTGTTCAGTATTCAGAAATTCTTCTTTGTCTTGTTCCTCCTTATTTGTGGATGTCATTTTTCAAAATTGATATACATAATGCAAAAAGACTACTTCTAAATGGATGATAATTTTCTCTAGGGTGTGGTAGCCATGTGATAATTAACTGCTAACTGTGTATTTGCTGCCAAGGTAAGTAAATTATGCATCACAAGATGGTGCATAGCAAGGAAAGAAAAGAAATACAATATGCACATTTTTGGTCTGTAGTAATTTTCCTTTCTTAGACTAGATTGTTTTGATCTTGCTGAGGTAAATGGCCCTGGCAGCTTTTAAGGATCTCAGGGTTCCATTGGAAGATATCAGTTCAAGAGAGAAAATAATCTCTCCTGTCTAAAGCTGTTTATTCTTATAAGCTAATGTATTTTCAAACCACCTTCCAAGTGATATACTGCATTTTCATTGGAAATTTTTGATTTGTCCTATGCCAACATGGTATAGATTAATAGGGAGTGAATGTTTGGTTGTATATGTATCTCTGTAATATTACATGAAAATTCTCTTTACAGACTGTTCAGTAGTGGGTTGCCGTCTCGTATTGCTCATGGATGACCTTTTGTGGGTATTAACAGACTCGCAGCTCACAGCTGCTTTCCATTTTGTGGACTCATTGTCAGACCTGGTCCGTCAGGCAACCCAGCAATCACAGAAAACCAAAGCTGTAAGAAAGCTAGAGGTAAGTTTCATTTTTTTAGTGTTTCACCCCACAATGAACATATTTTTGTGTTTGGCTAGGTTCAAAGGAGCAGGTGTATGTATGTGGTGAATGTGTTATATAGTGGAAGAGAAAACAGAGATATCTGGATGCTGTTTCCTGGGAAGGAGTGCTTATGATTAGGAAGGGTACAAGAAAAATTAAGTGGAAGTCAAGAAAAAGGTGCACAACCTGAAAAAGAGGGCCAGTGAGAGATGGGATGAGAGATTATTGATGACCTTCAGAGGGAATAGATGAATACTGTAAGAAGAACAAAAGTGTAAATAAAGGCAACAGTTAAGAGTGCTTATAAGTAGGTGGTAACAGGCAAAGAAGAGGGGCAAAAGTAATGGAGTTAGTATTTCAAAGGACTGTTGAATTTATTAGATGATAGGGTGTTGGATGAATATGTGTTTTGTATAAGATGTCATGTGGAGGGAAAGAATCATGGTGAATTATATAGAGAAAAAGAGAAGGTAGTGAAAGCCTTGAAGGAGTGGGTGGGATTTGTAGCTGAGTTTCTTAAGAAACAGGCGATAGTGTTGTTGATTGGGTAGTTGGGCTATTTGACATTTATCTGGCACAAGCAAGCACAAGCTCAGGTGCCTGAGGATTGGCAGAATGCATTTAGATCAGTACTTGTAAAATATGCCTATGGGATTCGTTATGTTTTCCATGGTGGCTCTTATTACTCTTGTTCCCTATGGGTATCTTAACTAAACATAACATTGTGATAAGAGATTGCTGCATGACCATGTGTCCAGATTTAAAGTCTTATGTTTCATTTTTGTGAGCAGCATGTGAAACTGATAGATAGATTCTTATAATACTTGTTTATTGTATTGGGAAGCATAATTTTGTATTCACCATAATGCATTATCGAGAATAAAGAGATTGCTACCTCCAACTGATCCTTCTTTTCTGACCATGTCTGCATGAATGTTAAGTGGATTCTCACATGTTGAATTCTTTGTTAAGTGGATTCTCACATGTTGAATTCTTTCTTATATTGAGTCATAGCAGCAATAAACACTTGGTACTTATATCCCTCCCATATACTAGACTTACTTTGATAAAAGAAGTGTGTTCTCAGGTAAGTATGAATTAATCCTGCTATTAAGTACAAATGGATGGCCAACAGAGCCGTTTATTGGCAGAGTTTTGGATATGTTTTGATTTAGATTGTTCATTATTCGTGAAGCCCATGTTTCCTCGACATAATGATTAGGACTTTTCCATTTTCTCCTTTGATATTCTTTTTAACCAGTTTATAATGTCTTTAGGTGCAGAAGAGGCTCTCATGAGTTTAGAAATAATTTTTGATTAAAATAAGATAATTTTTGTGTTGAAATAGCTGAAATGCATTTTTATGGTATTTTCTTTGTTGCAGTCTTTGCCAGAGTTCCAGGCACAAAAGGCACAACAGGCTCGAGGCAGTGCAAGTCAGCAGTCTCGTGCAGCTAATGTAGGAAGCAGTGGAGGTCGGTCTCAAGCAACCCAGTCTAGTATTCCCAAAGCCTTTAACAAGTATGATGTGCCAGAGACTTCATATCACTTTTATTCGGAAAGGATTGACTTACACTTCTGTGATGACCCTGGACGTAAGTATCAAAACAGCATTAATCATCTCCCTCAAACATTGACTTTAGTCAAAGTCAGTGCTAAGCATAGTTTTGAATTTTTCTATGCATGTGCAAGAGGAAAATTTTGAAGTTTTATTGCTTGGAGGTATTTCTCTTTGGTATCACTTTGCATATTTTAGTATTACTCATTTTTCAGTTAAGCTACCAGATCATTTAGAAAAAGAAAGGAACAGAAAGTCAATTTACATATCCGTAACAGTATAGTATAAAATATGTGTAGGTTACATCTTGCTTAATGTGGACAGATGCCTCTCAGTGAGGTGGTAGTATCCTGGCTTAGGAGTGTTTAAATGGTTTCTGGAACCACCTGACACCCTCCATGTCAGGATTGCTGGTCTTACTTTCTGTTTAATTAAAATTTAGTCACCAGGTATTCACCAAGTTGATTTTAACATATTTCAAAAGTGCCACCCACCAATCCCTATTTTTGCTTCCTGTCCTCACACTTTTCTTGCCATTTTTTCATATTTTAAATCATATTTTTTTTTCAAAGGGTTATGACCTGCCCCTTTAAGAAAGCAGGTTTTTCACTTCTTCAAAAACTCTGAATTCCTTTTCTTTTTTTCTTTTTTCTTGAGATCTAGGCTTAAGGAATTGTGTATTTATGAGTTGAGCCTTCAATAATTAGATTTTTAAATAGCTAACTGCCTTTCTTGCCTTACTGAGTTAGCATCAAGGACAAACAAATGGTAACCTCGTTTGTTCACTTCCACTCTTCAGCTGTCTTATGTAATGTTCTAAAAACCATAAAAGATATGATGTTGATGTTAGTGCCTCTCAAAGAACTAGTTACAATTGATGTTTGAAATGGCAGAGAAAACTTTCGTTAACCTACGTCAAAGATTATTCTATCTGCTACTCTTACCTTGTTTATAGTGTAAATGGGATGGATTGACTTCACAAAAGTTTATCATAGGTGGATACAGGTATGGCAGCTTTGTTGGGATAAATTTTTCCAAAGATGAGATGCCTTTTTCCAAAGCCTGGCCCTTTAATTTTTCCCAGACAGAAAGAAATGCAAAGATAGTATTCTGAAGGGCCCTGTCTGTAAGGCCTCACTGATAAACAGTAATGAACATGGTTGTTTTTAGTGCCTGTAAACAAGAAACTCTTTGCAGATGCACGATGTTTTTTTCATATTTGAAACTTGCAATTGTTAGATATGCTGTTGCATGTACTTTGTGGCCTTTCTGTGAGCATCAGATATTTATAACTGTCAGAGTACATCAGTGTAAATGATATGGTAGTTTAATTAAACCAAATTGAAAGAGTGGGTTGAAGTTGCATTTCTTGTGGGTTTAAAACACTGTAATTTTTTCTCAATGAGTTTCTTACTAAATAGATAATTCTGAATTATATCAAGTCTCCTTCTCTCTCAATTTGAACAGCATCAGGCTCTCAACTTTTTTTCTTTTATAATATAGATGCCTTTCCTGCTTAATTGACACAGCATCAGGAACAAGGAAACAGCTGCCTCGCTCACAAGCACTCAGTCTTTAGCTATTGTTTATGATACTCTGTCAAAAGCAGAAATTACCATATAAGGCCAAGCCTTACAAATTACTCTACAGTTTACTCTGAACATTCCATATGTTATGGTTCTGTCAGTAGCATGTCACTGCCCCCAGTTGTATAAAACATGATCCATCAACTTCCATTGACCCTCAACCATTGTCACCCATGTATGCTAATGAATACATCTATCCCTGAACCATGTGTTCCCAGTCACCAGTCCTCTCTCAGCATGCAGCTTGACAACCCTTTTTTATATTTCTGTTTACACCAGGGATGTTATACCCTAAATACCCACAGTTAACACATCACCTACCCTTGAATTCATATCCTCTGTCTCCAAGGTTTAGTCCTTTTCTTCAGAACTTCCAAGACATTTGCTTAGCTCCTTCTAGAGTATATTCCTTTCTCATTTACTCTTGCACATGGAGTATACACTCTAACAGTCACCCATTTCTCTTAGGCTACTTTTATTCTAACCTACATAAACCTTGAACTATCTCCCTTGCACTTTTTAACATGATCCCACAACTCATTTCTCATAAGAAGAGCCACCCCTTCTTATGCAGATTATCGATCTCATTAGCCCCAGATTTTATGCAGTGAACATTCCTGAAACAGTCCATCCTTGTATCCTTCAATTTTGTTTTGTCTATAACCCGAACACCCACTTTCTCTCATCAAACATAGCACCTTCCCTCTCCTTTCTCTTCATCCAGGTTCTCAGTTTTTTTTTCATAATAGTTTACAGTTTCCCACATGAGTGAGGTTGTGCCACAATCAAAGACGTGGTCTCATTCATTCATATCCATGCTCTCGATGTATGTTTAATGCACTGAAACTCAAGTCCCATCCTCCACTAGGCCCCACAGACATTTCTGTGGTTTCCCTTGACCACTTCACATGTCCTAGTACAGTCCATTGGCATCATGTTATCCCTTATATGTCACATTTCACCAATTTGCTTTATATCATGCATGCCTTAGACCTTCCTGCATGTTCATACCCTGAACATTCAGAGCTTCTTCCACTCCATCCTTCCTCATCCTTCTTGGTTCCCCTTTTCCTTGTTCTCTCTGCTATCTGTGTATCTATATCTCTGGTGCCTGTTCCCATTAGGAACTCCCATCAAGGTGGTTGCCATAGCAAAAGCATTTCTACTTATTCCTGTCTTTATATGCCTCCCTTGCATACACGTTCCATGCAGTCTTCCACCAATTCTTTCCCTCCAGTAGTCTTCCACTCTGTTTCCTCATGTCACATGTGGCCTTCCTCTCACACCAACCACTTTAATTGTACTATCATGCACTCTCCTTGTAAACTCCCCTGTCTTGCACTCTTTCTACATGCCCAGACCCCCTCAGAGTATTACATTTCACCCATGCTACCACTCCACAATTCATTCCCTTCACATTCCCTGCCATACCACATCTCTCATACACCCCCTCATTTCTTTCATCATTCCATCTAGTCATACCACAAGCTCCTTTCAAATAACTCATTTCCACAACCTACATTCTTGACCTCTGTGGCTCATTCCATGTTCATGTTTTGGCTGCATGAGTCAGGGTTGGGAGGACTACGCCATCCCTTAATTCTCTCTTCACTTCCATGCCTACACCTATGCCCTTTGTTATTCTGTTACAGGCCCCATGACTCTTCCACCATGTACTGCTGTCTCCCTTATTTTTCCTTCCATATCACCTAACTTACCTAAAATAGCTCCTAAATACTTACATTCTCTTTTCTCCTCCAGTCTTTCTCATTTCATAGCTCCTAAATACTTTCATTCTTTTTTCTCCTCCAGTCTTTCTCATTTCATATCTATAATGCTAGATACTTTTGCTCGTCATTTTCACCACAAAAATCTGACCCACACATCCCCTACCTCTCCAAAAACCCCATTGCTCCTCACTTATTCTTCATTTAGTCACTTCCATGATTCTGTCAATCAACACTCATGCATACTTTTCGTGATATTCTTAACAGATTTATTCCCTTATAATTACTATATTCATCCTTAGTACCTTTTCCTTTGAATAAGGGAACAGTAATAGCTTTCACTCATCCCCAGGCACAACGTCCTGTTTCCATTCTAAATTTCATATGAAATACATCCAGTCCCTCTTACTTTCTCCTCCATACTTCAGCATTTCACCTGTAATCCCATCCACTCTAAGCGTCTTTCCTACCTTCAACCTCATTATTGCCCGTTGTACCTTTTTTTGTACTATAGGGTCATGCACTTGTACTTGCTATAAGCTCCTTTGCTTCAAACATGTATTCCCAATCAGTCATCCTCTCCATATGTCCACACCATTTCAACACACCCTCTTCACTTCTCTCATAAACACTTTTGTTACTTCCCTCCCACACCTTTCTCTTACCTTCTCATTTCTTATTCAGTCAACCCTCATCACACCATGCATTTTCCTTAGACATTTCATTTCTAACACATTCTCCCTATTCCACACTTTTCATCTAGGGCCCACATCTTGCATCCTTACAACATTATCGGGACTACTATACCAACCAGCAAATATGTGCTTCTTTTCCTTTACAGACAATGACCACTCTTTGCGCACACTCCTCAACATACCCAAGACCTTGTCTCCTTGCTCACCCTGTGGTTTCATCTCCCATGGTCCAATTTTTTACCATTTCCACTCCCAGGTATCAAAAACACTCCACTTTCTCTTGGTTCTTGCCATTCAAACTCACCCTGTAACTGGCCTGTCTGTTTGCTCAGCTAAACTTGATAACCTTGCTTTTATTCACTTTAACCCTCAACTTTCTACTTTTGTACATTCCTTTAGTTTTAGAAACAACTTCCTGCCATTTCTAACATGAATTTGCCACCAGACCAGCGTCATCAGCCATACCTGATTCACCTTCCAGGACCTGCAGGCTTGCCCATCTCTCTAAGACTCATTTTCACTTTCCTCACCACCCCATCTATAAATAGATTAAACAGCCATGGCTACATGATACATCCCTTCCTTAGATCTACGTGCACACCTGGAACCACTCTCTCTCTCTCCTCTCCGCCTACTTGCACAAATATATCACTCGATAAAGATTTTACTGCTTCAAGTAACATTTTTCCAACATGATGTATTTGTAAAATCTTCCACAAAACATCGCCATTAGTCTTACCATATTCTTTTCAAGATCCATGAATACCACATACAAATCCCTCTCTTTCTTGCAGTGTCTTCAAAGCAAACACCTGATCCACAAATCCTTTACCACTCCTGAAGCCACATTGTTCCTTCCTAAACTGATGTTTATTCACGCCACCATGGTCTCAATCACTTTCCCGTACAACTTACCAGGTACACTCAATGCACTTTTGCCTCTGTAATTAGAACAAGTCATTTACATCCTCCTTCCCTTTATACAAATGTGCTATACAGGCATTCTGCCACTCCACAGGCACTTCACCTGGAGCTATACATACATTAGAAATCCTAACTAACCAATCAACAACACAGTAACTTGGCATAATCTTGCACATGCATAGAGTAGGATTTTGGTATGGGCATTAATAGTTTATGGCTTAAAGGTCATCAGCTCCAAATCTTCATGATTTTAGATGAAAAAATGTGTTTTAGTCATGAGATAAGTAAGAAACTTAGATGAGTCTAAAGTACTTTTACATAAAATATTAATTTTGTTTGATTTCATGCATCTTTGTTATACTTCTTAGAATATAAAGATTTGTTTCATGTATACTGGACATTTATTTAGGCTTACACCTGAATTAAATTCAGTAATTTCCCTTCTAAAATCATTGCAAAAATTTTCCTTTGAACATGCTCCTTGAATTTTGAAGGAGGTAAGAAAATACATACAGGCTTGAGATTGTAGAAGAAGTTATCCCTGCATGAAGAGTGACAGTGATGATAACATTCAAGCTTGTATTCTCTGCAGTTATCGTGGCCTAGCCTCATAGTACACCATATTTTACTGCTTGTTACACCTGTACTTAAGATTAATGTTGACTGTAACTGTTGTGAGTCAAAGGATTGTTCAGTTTAGTACAAAGTGCGACGTTCTTCGAACTTAGAACAGTTCCATTCATTCTAAACTTTTTAATTCAAATGATGAATTCAAAGGGAGTGTGGACTTTACTTTTTACGAAGTTTCACCAATAATACTGCATTTTGATTTTACTGCTACTGAAATACATCCAGTACAAAGAAATGTGTTATATGATATGAAAGCTTTAATATGTTAACCCTTAGAAGCCAGCTGACCTTGCAGTTTGCATTCACAGAGTAGCCAAAAAAAAATCGGGTCATCAGAATTTTTGTTTTCTGTCGTAAAATGAAACAAATACATGTAAAGGATATGTACAGACATTTTAGCAAACATAATTTACATGGCTGTGGTATAGTGCTAAAGATAACAAGTAGACGCCTCAGTAAAGTTGGTTGTTAGATGTGGAGGAAGGGTGAAAGAGTGTGATAGTAAAGCAGAGGATAGAGCCTAGTGATGCACATTTATTAACGACTTTTACCACAGTTTATGAAAGAAATACATGTAGAAGTATAGGAAACATACAATACAGCAAGTTAACATGACTTATATGACTGTAATATAGCAGTGAAATTAATTCATATGGTAAATCACTCATCAGAGGAGATGGTTTGGTGGTGGAGGAAGGTAAGGGGGTTTGAGCTTCATTATGCAATTTCAGTACATGACGCATTACTGTTTATGGTCACTATTTACTCACCATATGTATTCACATATATTTACTTATACATTTATATTCATTTGTGTTTACACTTCTGAATTGCTTCTAGAGAGTGGCAGTCTCTCAAGAAAGTACCTATAGGAACAGGGCAACTTTAGCAGCCATACAAATGTCAGAATTTTGCTGGGGGTTTAAACAATGTCCATAAACATAAATGCTCACGTGAAGATTCATAGCACTTGCTACAGAAGTAGTAATGTGACAATTCCTGGCATTTAAGGGTTAAGATATCATCCCTGGCAGTCAGATGAGTACTATTTTAAGATTTTTATAGAGATCAGATGAATGCTGTGCCATGGTCAGAATGTCAGCCCCTATACTTATTGTGCATACATGATAACAGAATTGTTGTACTGTTATATTAGTAATTCATATTTGCCGGAGTGGGAAATAGGGAACATGCTGAAAGAAGAGTTATCAGTAAGGCAGTTGCTCAAATTTTTATCTGTAAATTCCAAAGCTGACCAAAGCACTTGTGTATATAATGAATTTCAAATTTCATGCACAAGTGAGAAGGCACATTAATTCTTTATAGTCAGCATACTGTAAGTGTGAACTTATCAGTTTCTCTTTCATTGCTGATGATAAATTCAAGAATCCATTTGTTATCCTTTGTATATGAAAATGCTATAAGGGAGATGCAGCATATGGAAATGGCAAGGGAAGAAAGACTATACCTGTAAGACTGTTAGAGTTCATCATTATCAGCAGATGATGCTGAAGAAAGGGTCTGTGTTAGTATGTTAATGGTGTCTTGCAGTATGTGTGAAAATGGAGGCAATGAGCCAAAGATTTTATTTGCAAATGTGAATCATTCTGTTGAGGGCACAGTATAAATAGTGAATGTGTTAATCATTACATAAAGTGAAATGGGAGAATACACATCTGGATATAGGAATAAGAATGGAATAAAGAAGATATGATGGCTTTAGATGATTATACATTTTTATTTAGTGTCAGTCCATACCTAACCCCTAGTATTGACACTTCTATA
Source organism: Panulirus ornatus (assembly GCF_036320965.1). Classification (NCBI taxonomy): domain Eukaryota; kingdom Metazoa; phylum Arthropoda; class Malacostraca; order Decapoda; family Palinuridae; genus Panulirus; species Panulirus ornatus. Next base: position 55,586,744 of record NC_092236.1, read on the forward strand.
CGCTAGCCTCCTAACAAGTAATTAGAGAATATATATTGTTTTTTAGCATTACCTGATGAAGTATATGTTTTTAATGTTGTATTAATTTAAAATTCCTTTATATAACAAGGATTTATGTGTGTTCTTTGCCAGCTTTCTTTTAATCTTTCTGTCACATCATTTCAAAAGTTCCTCAATTTGTTTCCACAGACTTCCTCTAATAAAGATGTTATTATCAAACTTTCAGAAATCAGCTTCACTACAGGGAGCCATCAGTTTTTATTAGCTTTAAGCACATTTATTTATTCACATTTTATCCCTTTACTTATGAACAAAACTTTGGACTCATAGGAGTTAAATATGGCCCTTTTATTTCTTAAACATGAGATCATTTATAAAATCCAAGTGCAGCAAATAGGAACTTTATTTTATTGAACTTGAATTTAAAAACATTACTTTCAAAATATGAGTATGATGCATTAAAAATCAGGTATGCAGTTACCATCCTTTATTCACTACACATTAATTCTTGTTTTAACCTCAGGACTAAGCTGGTTTAGTATGGTGTACTAATTGTAAGATGTGAAGAACTGGTCACTTTTATGTTGGCCTCTGGACAGCAAAATTTTTCCAGTTGAGAGGTGCCGCCTTGTCATAGTTGTAGATAAAGTTGATGATTTTAGTATTAATCTACACTTTGTTTGAGATACATATCGTAGTTATCAGGGGGTTTTTCATAGCATTTTTTTTTTATCAACTATGAGTCCAAAGTCAGAGCTCCTCTGCTCCAGTATTACTCTCCTTGAATTTTCTAAACAGGGTGAGAAAAAGCTGCTTGCCCAACACACACTAAGCAAACATAATTGTTGGTCAACTAGTGCATTGTATTATTTTTGTTTCATTTATGCTTTTTGCATGAATGTTTACAAAGTTTAGTAAAATGTTCACAATTTGTCTCAAAGGAATTTTACTGTAATAGTCAAGGAAATTTCTCTTTGGTCATGTCAGATGTTGATACATTATGTTCTGATAATTTTTCCCACCCTGTAATAACTTTGTTAATATGACACTCAGATTTATTTAAGATATCAAAGTTGATTACACCGAATTATATTTATGCCTGTTTCATGGTTTGCACTGCAGATTGATAGAATATATACAACAGATTAGATGCCAAAGTCTACCTTCAGATGATTCCTATTCATTTGAAAACTGCTCAGGATGTATGTGTTTTTGCCAATTTTTTAATGATATTATGCACCAGTTTCTTAGGTAAATTTTATTTCAGTGTATATGAATCTTGCAACTCTTCTCCATCCCCAAAATCATGTTATGGTCTAATCTTTGCTGACATCGAGTTTGGAACTGAAACTAGATTTTGAAAATTTATTTGTTGAAAAGGCTTCATTAGTGTAATAGATATGATCATCTGGTAGGTTAATTTGAAATTCTCTAAGTTGTAAGTTATCTCTAAATAACTTGACTATGTATCATTTATTTTGAATGCTGCTTCTTGCCAAGTCTAACCTGTCTTTCTTTATGCTAATTGTTAGGAATTTTTTCATTTTAACTCTCCATACATTATCACCCTTTATACTTTTTCATCTTATTTTTAATTGTCTCATAATTCATATTTCCTTTTTCTTTTAGCCCCTTATACTTGCATAGGTTAAGTATTAGTTTTAATTTTTGAAAGAATAATAGAATTCTGTAATGCAAATGAGCCAATACTATCTTTTGAAAACCTTTGGTAGAAGTATCATATTATAGTAAGCGATATGAACATTGATTAGGGGTCTCTGGAAACACTGTGCTTGAGTTACCTCCTGCGAGTGGCCTGTTAATGATAAGAAACTAAAGATTTTTGCCACGGCCAACACTTAGAGGGAGTTCCCAGAGGGAATGGGCATTAGAGATATAGATAGCTAGAAAACTTTGCTGAGCATGCACAATATATCCCTCAGACCAAGTCCATGTCCAGGGATGCAAAGACAGCCTGTTATTTTGTCTCTTATATTGGAAATTTAGTTCAGAAAGAAATTTGTATGCTGCTTCATACTAATTCTAGATTGGGTTATTTTGTTTTTTTATTTGCATATTTTTACATACTAGAATCATAAGTGATTTATGGAAACAAAGAGTTACTCTTTATTGAATGCTTAACTTCATATTTGATGTAACTTTGTATGGATGATGCCCATTCCCAGCATGATGAAGTAAATATATTACTGATAACATAATTGAGAAATGCAATTTTAGAAAGTGAAACCCAATTTCCCATAGACTTCCATTAAATGATTGGAGATATGTGTATATAAAAAAAAATTTGACTCCAAGGTGATGAAAACAAATTCAGGAACACAGAAAATATGTTTCAAACACATATGTGATATAGATGTGGTTATGTGTTTTATTTTATTAATGAAGGTAATAATAAGGCACAAGAATCAAAATTATGTTTTTGTTAACTATCACTTGAATGATCATAGTGTTTATCAGCACCTAACCTTGAATTTGGTTTTCAATCCACACTTAAATGTCTTTCCATGTGTAGAAGCCAGGGGAGCTTTAGTGTAGAATGACAAAAGGTGTGAGTAGATGAAGTTAGGGTATCTGGTGAGGAATGGGAGATGTTTAGGTAGCACTGCTTACATTTATGATAATAGTAATTATGATGATAATATAATGATGATGATGATGATAATAATAATTATAATAATAAAAATAATGATAATAATAATAATAATGATAATAATAATAATAATAATAATAATAATAATAATAATAATAATAATGATTGGGAGGTAAGTTTGAATGGAGAAAAACTGGAGGAAGTAAAGTGTTTTACATATCTGGGAGTGGATCTGGCAGCGGATGGAACCATGGAAGCGGAAGTGAATCATAGGGTGGGGGAGGGGGCGAAAATTCTGTGAGCCTTGAAGAATGTTGGAAGTCGAGAACATTATCCCAGAAAGCAAAAAATAGGTATGTTCCAACAATGTTGTATGGTTGCGAGGCGTGGGCTATGGATAGAGTTGTGCGCAGGATGGTGGATGTGTTGGAAATGAGATGTTTGAGGACAATATGTGGTGTGAGGTGGTTTGATCAAGTAAGTAATGTAAGGGTAAGAGAGATGTGTGGAAAAAAACAGAGTGTGGTTGAGAGAGCAGAAGAGGGTGTTTTGAAATGGTTTGGTCACATGGAGAGAATGAGTGAGGAAAGATTGACCAAGAGGATATATGTGTCAGAGGTGGAGGGAACGAGAAGTGGGAGACCAAATTTTAGGTGGAAAGATGGAGTGAAAAAGATTTTGTGTGATCGGGGCCTGAACATGCAGGAGGGTGAAAGGAGGGCAAGGAATAGAGTGAATTGGATCAATGTGGTATACCGGGGTTGACGTGCTGTCAGTGGATTGAATCAGGGCATGTGAAGTGTCTGGGGTAAACCATGGAAAGCTGTGTAGGTATGTATATTTGCGTGTGTGGACGTATGTATATACATGTGTATGGGGGTGGGTTGGGCCATTTCTTTCGTCTGTTTCCTTGCGCTACCTCGCAAACGCGGGAGACAGCGACAAAGCAAAAAAGAAAAAAAAAAAAAAATAATAATAATAATAATAATAATAATAATAATAATAATAATGATGATAATAATGATGATAATAATAGTAATGATAATAATGATATTTTTTTTTTTTCCAAAAGAAGGAACAGAGAAGAGGGCCAGGTGAGGATATTCCCTCAAAGGCCCAGTCCTCTGTTCTTAACGCTACCTCGCTATCGCGGGAAATGGCGAATAGTATGAAAAAAAAAAAAAATAATGATATTATGAATATGTAAATGAATATGTAAGAAAAATATTATAAATAACATTACTGCACTTGGTTGAATAGTAAGTGATGAATAGTTACAGTAATACATGACTTGACTTACCACAAGGACCAAGTAACATAACACTGAGCTGTTCACTTGCATAGCTGTGAACTTCTTCACAAACTGTTTATGATGTTCACAAAAATAGATGTAGGACTGTTCATATATCTGTCATAGAAGGTGAATAAAAGGGGAGGGAGCAGGGGGCTGGAAATATTCCCCTCCCATTTTTGATTTCCAAAAGAAGGAACAGAGAAGGGGACCAAGTGAGGATATTTCCTTTAAGGCTTAGTCCTCTTTTCTTACCGCTACCTCACTAATGTGGGAAATGGTGAATTTGTATAATAGAAAAAAAAATGATAATGATAAGCTTGTTCTTTCACATATCAGCAGTTTGTATCAAGGAAATATGCCTTTTGCTGTCACACTTGGAAAAAAAGAAAAAAAACGGTGTGAAGAAATTTATTCCATAACCATAGTCTTTGCCAAAGACATGTATGTTTTAAACCTGAACTTCCCATTATTCAGCATTTCAGAGTTTAAGCACTTGCAAAAAAAAAAGAAGAATTGATCCAAGTATTCATAATCATGTATCTAAGTGACCCCAAATCTAACCAGTTCATCACCTCCACAGGGGTTACCTGTCGTGTAAGTATGAAATTTCTGTTGTGTGTACTTGAGTTACTTTATCATGTTAACAAGAATGTGTCCACAGACAGACAGATGGACAGACAGGTATTGGGGTGATGACATAATGCTCCGTATACACTTTTTTAGGTGCAGGACATAAAAACAACAAAAACATGTTATGAAAAGCATTTCATATATAAAAGATGATGAAGAGATATAAGTGCCAGAGAGTCTTCTGACAAGAGTAGGAAAAGATATATGTATGGGGATATCATCCCAACATGATTATTGACAGTCAAAGGGAATTGGTTGCATGCATTGTTTTGTAACCTGAATATCCCCACCTCAGTGACAACACCATTAGATGACAGAATTGTGATAAAGACATCTTTGAGAGCAGTCTTTTGGTAACCTCATTATAATGTATGGTTGTATATCAGACCACACCAAATTTAAAGCATGTGCATGTTAGCTACATGATGAATCTGCATATCTCACTAGTATACATAGTAATGCTCTGTGCACGTGCAGACCATTGTGCTAAGCACATGGTTCTATCTAGGCAGGGCCTACAGTAGCTCATCGTCTATCATTGTCATCATACTAACAACAGCTAAGTAGCTGGAATGCAAACTACTTCATCTTCTTGTAATGTAGTGACTAATTCCATTAAAAGTTATGTAAAGATGTTATCTCAAATACTGTATAATCTCTTATTTTATAGCACTGACATATGTACATTTTACATTAATGAATTTTTTTTTTACTACACCTTTCCTTCATTATTCATAGGAATGTGTTTCTGGAAAAATGCAAGTTCGGTGAATCCACAATTAGGAAATCAAATGGTTTGGGAAAAATATATTTGCATTCCTGACACCTCTCAAAGCCACCCAGTTTTCACAACTAAAGAGACAATTCAAATAGGGATCCTTTGCATAGATCATACTTGAGCTTAGAGATGTCTGATTTTGATCTATCTGAACTGTCGGCATATTTTTTTTTATTTCCCAGTCAAAAGATGTGCCACTTTTGTCCCATTCCAAGCACTTAGGGACTGTGACTGAGCCACAGCTTTTTTTTGTTCTTTTCTGCATCCATAATTGTGCTAGATTTAGGGAAGTAGCAGACTTGCCAGTGGACCACTTGGTGATTTCAAATTTGTCTTCACTGTCAAATGTTACCTTTAATATTTTCTTTGGGAGGGGTGGATGATGCAAGTATATAATCCAGGAAAGGCATTTTTTTTGGCATTGAAAATTGTATCAAATAGTAGACACAGAAAAGGATAGAATTTACTCTATTGGAGCTTTTAGCTGCTTCAAATTTTCTAGAATTCTCGTAGTCAGCATCTTTCTTCTATGTTTTAGTGGCTTGGATTGATTATATCATTCTTCAGTGCCAGAGACTAGCAACTGTGATGCTTACATAGTGATTATTGATGGAAGTTTACATGTGATAAATAGAAATCTTTTAGTAATATTACAAGGATATTAACTTTGAAAACTGCTTCAAAGTTGGTGCTGTAGTTTTTATAGCAATATTGAGGAAAGTTTTGGAAAGAGGGGCAAGTATGAAGTCTGTTGTGGATGAGAGAGCTTGGGAAGTGAGTCAGTTGTTGTTCGCTGATGATACAGCGCTGGTGGCTGATTCATGTGAGAAACTGCAGAAGCTGGTGACTGAGTTTGGTAAAGTGTGTGAAAGAAGAAAGTTAAGAGTAAATGTGAATAAGAGCAAGGTTATTAGGTCAGTAGGGTTGAGGGTCAAGTCAATTGGGAGGTAAGTTTGAATGGAGAAAAACTGGAGGAAGTAAAGTGTTTTAGATATCTGGGAGTGGATCTGGCAGTGGATGGAGCCATGGAAGCGGAAGTGAACCATAGGGTGGGGGAGGGGGCGAAAATCCTGGGAGCCTTGAAGAATGTGTGGAAGTCGAGAACATTATCTCGGAAAGCAAAAATGGGTATGTTTGAAGGAATAGTGGTTCCAACAATGTTGTATGGTTGCGAGGCGTGGGCTGTGGATAGAGTTGTGAGCAGGAGGGTGGATGTGCTGGAAATGAGATGTTTGAGGACAATGTGTGGTGTGAGGTGGTTTGATCGAGTAAGTAATGTAAGGGTAAGAGAGATGTGTGGAAATAAAAAGAGCATGGTTGAGAGAGCAGAAGAGGGTGTTTTGAAATGGTTTGGGCACATGGAGAGAATGAGTGAGGAACGATTGACCAAGAGGATATGTGTGTCGGAGGTGGAGGGAACGAGGAGAAGTGGGAGACCAAATTGGAGGTGGAAAGATGGAGTGAAAAAGATTTTGAGTGATTGGGGCCTGAACATGCAGGAGGGTGAAAGGCGAGCAAGGAATAGAGTGAATTGGATCGATGTGGTATACCGGGGTTGACGTGCTGTCAGTGGATTGAATCAGGGCATGTGAAGTGTCTGGGGTAAACCATGGAAAGTTGTGTGGGGCCTGGATGTGGAAAGGGAGCTGTGGTTTCAGGCATTATTGCGTGACAGCTGGAGACTGAGTGTGAACGAATGGGGCCTTTGTTGTCTTTTCCTAGTGCTACCTCGCACACATGAGGGGGGAGGGGGATGATATTCCATGTGTGGCGAGGTGGCGATGGGAATGAATAAAGGCAGTGTGAATTGTGTGCATGGGTATATATGTATGTGTCTGTGTGTATATATATGTGTACATTGAGATGTATAGGAATGTATATTTGCGTGTGTGGGCGTGTGTGTGTGTACATTGTGTATGGGGGTGGGTTGTGCCATTTCTTTCGTCTGTTTCCTTGCGCTACCTCGCAAACGCGGGAGACAGCGACAAAGCAAGATAAATAAATAAATGAATAAATTGAGGAAATACATTCCTTATGTCATTATCACCATTGCAGTGCTGTCTTAGACAATTTTATTTTTAGAATGATAATATCCTTGTAACATTACTGAAAGTTTTTTGTTCAGTATATATGGTGTCAGTTGTTTTGTTCCATTAATACAAAGTCTATCTCTCTATCTATATCTATAACACCCTTTCCTTCCAGGAACTCTTATCAAGGGAGTGGCCATGGCAAAAGAGTTTCTACTTATCCATGTCCTTTTGTGCCTCCCTCACATAAGCAATTCCACATAATTTTACCCTATCCTCTCCCTCATGTACTTTTCCACTATTTCCCCATGTAACAGGTGGTCTTCCTCTTACGCAACTTCTTTAAACGCACACTCTCCTTGTAAACCCCTTGTCTTGCATTCTTTCCACATGCCCAAACCACCTCAAAATATTGTCTCACCCACATATACTCTCCTTGTAAATCCCTTGTCTTGCATTCTTTCCACATGCCTAAATCACCTCAAATTATTGTGTTTCCCCAAATCTACCACTCAACTGGTATGCATTTCCTACCATACCAGATGCCACATACACTCCCTCATTACTTTCTTCTTTCCATCTAGTCATACAAAGTATCTATTAATATTCAATACATAGGCATTACATTTGTTGGTGTCTGAAGAAAAATTTGAATTAATCCAAGTCATATCACAGGGTATTTATCTAATGTTGATCCACTTAAAAATGCATTCCCATACTCTGAGTCCTTACCTTATGTTTGTTTATTAACTGTATACTGCTTTCCTTACCAATGAAAAGGAGTCTTTGTTGATATCTCTTGGAGAAGACATTTGTGTGATGCTTGGGTTTCCTCTTTCTAGAGCATGGGTTTCTCGCTCCATCATACACCTTATGACCTTATCACACCTAATGGACCTCTCAGTTTCAACCATAGGTTAAATGCTCCTATGTACAGTAATATATATTTTTTCACACTTGATCACCTTTCCCTACTTTAGCGATATAGCGCCAGGAACAGACAAAGAAAGGCTGCTTCCACTCACAGTGCTGTATGTGTAATGCACCAAAACCATAGTTCCTTATCCACACACAGTTTTGGACTGACATCATGAAAGGAATCACTTCTATGGATTAAATGCAATTGACCTGCATGATTTTCTTGGAAATATGTGATATAATCTTATAAATGGTGTAGAGGATGAAAGGGAATTGGTTGAGTTTGAAATGGCTGGGTCAGAGTCATTTCATTTTAGAGGTCATAAGGCTATTGATGATGTGAATTTTTTGTTTTATCCAGTGGACCTAAAGATTATTGACTAAAATTCCTTGTAAAGGGCCTCTTGGGCAAAAGGTCAAAATATGAAATCATGACAGACTTTTTTGGTCAAAGTTTTATTAGGTTGTTACAGTCTAATACCAGTATACCTTCCATGAAGTGTTTTGTGCTGGGGATCCAGGTTCTGATGTTTAGAATGTGTTAGCCCCATCTCTTAAGAGGCCATAACTAAGTTGCAGTAGGGTAAATTTCCCAGAGCTTCCACCAGCATTGGCAGAAGAAAGGAGAGCAAGGATTTGGTGGTAACATATTAGGCTCTAATTCCGTCATTAAAAAAATATATATAGATATATAATTTATGAGAAGAGTAGAGGTAGTAAAAGCTTTGCAGAAGATGAAAGGTGGCAAGGCAGCGGGTTTGGATGGTATTGCAGTGGAATTTATTAAAAAAGGGGGTGACTGTATTATTGACTGGTTGGTAAAGTTATTTAATGTATGTATGACTCATGGTGAGGTGCCTGAGGATTGGCGGAATGCTTGCATAGTGCCATTGTACAAAGGCAAAGGGGATAAAAGTGAGTGCTCAAATTACAGAGGTATAAGTTTGTTGAGTATTCCTGGGAAATTATATGGGAGGGTATTGATTGAGAGGGTGAAAGCATGTACAGAGCATCAGTTTGAGGAATAGCAGTGTGGTTTCAGAAGTGGTAGAGGATGTGTGGATCAGGTGTTTGCTTTGAAGAATGTATCTGAGAAATACTTAGAAAAGCAAATGGATGTGTATGTAGCATTTATGGATCTGGAGAAGGCATATGATAAAGTTGATAGAGATGCTCTGTGGAAGGTATTAAGAATATATGGTGTGGGAGGCAAGTTGTTAGAAGCAGTGAAAAGTTTTTATCGACGATGTAAGGCATGTGTATGTGTAGGAAGAGAGGAAAGTGATTGGTTCTCAGTGAATGTAGGTTTGTGGCAGGGGTGTGTGATGTCTCCATGGTTGTTTAATTTGTTTATGGATGAGGTTGTTAGGGAGGTGAATGCAAGAGTTTTGGAAAGAGGGGCAAGTATGCAGTCTGTTGTGGATGAGAGAGCTTGGGAAGTGAGTCAGTTGTTGTTCGCTGATGATACAGTGCTGTTGGCTGATTCGGGTGAGAAACTGCAGAAGCTGGTGACTGAGTTTGATAAAGTGTGTGAAAGAAGAAAACTGAGAGTAAATGTGAATAAGAGCAAGGTTAATAGGTACAGTAGGGTTGAGGGACAAGTCGATTTGGATGTAAGTTTGAATGGAGAAAAACTGGAGGAAGTGAAGTGTTTTAGATATCTGGGAGTGGATTTGGCAGCGGATGGAACCATAGAAGTGGAAGTGAATCATAGGGTGGGGGAGGGGGCGAAAGTTCTTTGAGCGTTGAAAAATGTGTGGAAGTCGAGAACATTATCTTGGAAAGCAAAAATGGGTACGTTTGAAGGAATAGTGGTTCCAACAATGTTATATGGTTGCGAGGTGTGGACTATAGATAGAGTTGTGCGGAGGAGGTTGGATGTGCTGGAAATGAGATATTTGAGGACAATATGTGGTGTGAGGTGGTTTGATCAAGTAAGTAATGAAAGGGTAAGAGAGATGTGTGGTAATAAAAGGAGTGTGGTTGAGAGAGCAGAAGAGGGTGTTTTGAAATGGTTTGGTCACATGGAGAGAATGAGTGAGGAAAGATTGACAAAGAGGATATATGTGTCAGAGGTGGAGGGAATGAGGAGGAGTGGGAGACCAAAGTGGAGGTGGAAAGATGGAATGAAAAAGATTTTGAATGATCGGGGCCTGAACATGCAGGAGGGTGAAAGGCGTGCAAGGAATAGAGTGAATTGGAACGATGTGGTATACTGGGGTCGACGTGCTGTCAGTGGATTGAACCAGGGCATGAAGCGTTTGGGGTAAACCATGGAAAGTTTTGTGGAGCCTGGATATGGAAAGGAAGCTGTGGTTTTGGTACATTATACATGACAGCTAGAGACTGAGTGTGAACGAATGTGGCCTTTGTTGTCTTTTCTTAGTGCTACCTCGTGCACATGCGAGGGGAGGGGGTTGTCATTTCATGTGTAGCGGGGTGGCGACGGGAATGATTAAGGGCACACAGTATGAATTATGTACATGTGTATATATGTTTATGTCTTTGTGTGTATGTACATGTATGCGTTGAGATGTATAGGTATGTATATGTGCGTGTGTGGACGTACATGTATATACATGTGTATGTAGGTGGATTGGGCCATTCTTTCGTCTGTTTCCTTGCGTTACCTCACTAACAAAGGAGACAGCGACAAAGTATGATAAAAAAAAAATGTATATTTTATGATTTATAATTTGATAGTATCTGTTGTATATGACTTGGATGTCTATGAATTTTGAGAAGTATATGGGAGCAAATGAAGCTCTTTTTCATATGCAGTTATCAAAGGCAGGGTTGTCTTAAGAGGGAAAGTATAAATTACCAATCTCAGATACTATGTTGATCAAAATAGAGGTGAGTCGTCTTACTCAGTGGAATTTTCAGCAAGGGATGTTGTGCAGACTTATTTTGGAGACATTTTATGCTTTGTCCAAATTTTCTATTATGACAGTATTTAAAAGTTACTGTTAATATTAAAGAACATAAGCAGTGTAGTTGGTAGAAAGACAAGAGGAACAAAAATGAATTTGCTGGGTATGGAAGTACAGTTTACTGATCTACTTCACTGACCTGGGTCCAAACCCTAGTATGGGCTTAGCCAGTTAACAGCTTGTAACTCAGCTTGAATTAACCCAGGAGTGTCCTTTACTAGGGACATTATCAGGACATTCGCCCACAAATGCATGGGACCCTGATTTGAAGACCAAGAAACTTGTTAGTTTTAGGATTCTTCTTCGTTGTTCAAGAGGGAAATTTTAAAGACTGGTTCAGAAACTGTTGAGATTCGCTAACTAGGGATTTATGACATAATTCATAATTTGAAAAGATATCCCATTATTAAAGAATGTAAGTGAGTGAGTTCCAGACTGATGTGGATGAGAATAAAAGATCGTGAGAGATGGGTAATTATGAGTAATTATGCACTGAGCAATGAGAAAGAGAGGCAAATATTTTCGATGGAGCTGAGTGAGTACTTCAGCAACTTTGATTCAAACGACAGAATGTAGTGATGGAAGATTTGAATACATGAGTGGGTGACATAGCAGATGAGCATATAATTGGAGGTTATGGGGGATCTGGTTCAAAGGAAAATAATGAACAGTATGTTGAGGTTCTTACAGAAAAGGATTGGTAATTAGGAATAACTATATTAAAAAAAGTTGCATACATAAGTATGTGTGGGTGAGTGGGGTTGGGGTTCGGGTCAATGGGTATTCTTGGATTGTGTGTTAATTGATAGATGTGTAAAGGAGAGATTGTTAAATGTGAATGTGCTGAGGGCTGGAGGGATGTCTGGTCACTTCTTGGTAGAAGTAAGTCTGAGAGTTTGTTGTGGTGTAAGGAAAAGAGGATGTATCATGGGTGGGAAGAAGTTTGTATTGATATTGCCACTTTTGCCGATTTCTGCTAATGTGTATGAAGTGCCTTTATAAATGATACTAATATTGATAAAGCGATTGTTTGTGTTAATATATGTATAAAGGAATAAACACAAATTGGCAGTCATTTTATGTAAGGTAGAAAATGTAAATATTAATATATTTTCTCTATGAGCAGTTGAGCAGTGACCCTTCCATGGATATTACAAGGCTAAGTTTATTTTAATGCTATTATCTCTCCTTCTTGAAATGGTTTGGGCACATGGAGAGAATGAGTGAGGAAAGATTGACCGAGAGGATATATGTGTCGGAGGTGGAGGGAACGAGGAGAAGTGGGAGACCAAATTGGAGGTGGAAAGATGGAGTTTAAAAGATTTTGTGTGATCGGGGCCTGAACATGCAGGAGGGTGAATGGAGGGCAAGGAATAGAGTGAATTGCATCGATGTGGTATACCGGGGTTGACGTGCTGTCAGTGGATTGAATCAGGGCATGTGAAGCGTCTGGGGTAAACCATGGAAAGCTGTGTAGGTATGTATATTTGCGTGTGTGGACGTATGTATATACATGTGTATGGGGGTGGGTTGGGCCATTTCTTTCGTCTGTTTCCTTGCGCTACCTCGCAAACGCGGGAGACAGCGAGAAAAAAAAAAATCTCTCCTTCTGTAAGGGTTAAAAACATCATCTGTAAGGGTACTAAATCCGTAATGTTTAGGGATGGGAAAATAAATCACTGTGAATGTTATAGGGTAGAGCATAAATATTTATGCATTTTTTCTCACCTGTGGTATCCCAGTTGCTTGTGAGAGAATTATATGAGGTGAAAGTAACTCAAGAGTCTGTCTTAAAACTTTTTTATTAGGAATAGTGTATGCAGTTTGTAGTCATTAATTAGCATCACACTGAGTTGGGTTCCTCTCCATTCACATGTTCATTTTTTAACACAGTTTGCTTGTACTGGGCATAACCTTTGATGACAAATGTTGAAACGAAAAAAATCTCACCTCACTCTGTTCCTCAGCCTGTATCTTTAGCAGTATACCCCTCCCTCTTCCACATCATGAATCCCCTTCACTAATTTTTATACCATTTCATATGATCTATAGCTTTGCCATCAAAACAGAATGTCATCTGTATCACAGAATCTGATGGTACTCATCTTTTCATAGCACATTTTATGCATCTAAATCAGTGAATATTGTATAAGCTATTCATCTCCAGTGCAATCATCTTTTTCCTTTGTGTACCTTTTGCATCTGTAGATTCTACTTCATTCACTTCATTTCACTAATTCATTAATGATGTGTTAAAGAATTCTATGGATTAGACAAGCTAAGAAATGCTGAAGCAGTTGCCTTCTGCTGCCAGTGAGAAAAAGGACACAATGTGTTGAATCTTTAGGGTGCCCCAGCATATTTGGCATCTTTAGGTAAAGCATGAGCAAGAATAGCTGAGTAAGAAAGAGCAGAAGAATGGTAGATTGCAGTTGTTGCTTATAGTTACGTTGACTTTGAGAGAGTATGACAAACAGTTGAATAACTGTAGTGAGAATAGTTGCAGAGAATATTCATCAATAATAACTTTACCTCATAGATTGGTTACCATCGAGTGGCATTAATTTTTGTATTTTTACAGAATTCGTTATTTTTGACTGCTGTCCATTACATGTGTTAATATTGCCTCTGTTTTCTTCTTGCCTATGATTCGGTAACCAATATACTTATACAAATGCGTTCTTATCCTTTATATTTTTGGAAAAATTTTATTCCTTTCTTCTTGCCTTCACAGCTTACCTTGCTCGCTCACAGCGATAGTTTAAATTGAGCAAAACTTTTGTAAAATATTTCTTCCTGTAAAATACTTCTTCCAAGTATATGGTTTATAACCCTCTAGCTTCATGTGATTCCGCTCTCCTCATTTTCTATATCCATAGTATTGTGCACAAGATTTAGTTTTTAATACATTAATTACAGTTTTATGTATTCATTACATTAGCATGTGGAGGGATTTAACACCTTGAAAAAATTTCATGTAGAGGAACAGTAATTAATTAATTATTTAACTTTATAAATGAGAATGTATCTTCTGATATGAATGGAGGAATAGTCTTGTGGACAGCTATGGCTAATACAGATGAGTGCATAATTTTTCATATGTGTTAAACTAATATTGCAGAATAAACTGCTGGTACAACAAAGTGTCAAAGTTATTTGGAATGTCTAATACTTTCTGAAAAGGTGGTTGACATCAGGTTATATAGGAATATATTTCAGATATATAGATTTAAGTGTATAATAATGTTTATAATGAAATAAGAAGTTCTGAAATACCTTTTAGTGCAGGGTAACATCCTGTTCATGGCTCTGCTTTCAGCGGGGCGGTCAAGTCATCCAGATCTGTCAGCAGGAGCAGCACTTCAGGTTGCTATTTGTCAACTAGAGATGGACTTCTACCCATACCATCTGGCAGCTGGTGACAGAGGACACTGGGTCAAGTTTGTAGTTTTATTTATTGTAATCTGATGGTGAAGGAAAGTTATTCTGAAGTTGAAGTGTTGAATTTTATCATCAGGTCTTTTTTTTACTTTTATCTATATTTATATATCAGCATTCAGTAATGCCCCTAAATCCCTAATCCCTTTCACCCATGTATACTTGTATATGTGTACCTTTTCTTAAACCATGTAATCCTGATGGCTGTTCATTTTTCAGCACACAGCTTGACATGCTTTTCCCCATCCCCTTTCACACTAGAGACTTCATGCCTTCCAGTTATACCCTTGATGGCTACATATCTCATCCATGCATTGAGATCCTTAGCAGTATGATTCAATTCCTTATTTCAAAACTCCCAAAGGACTTACCCCTGTTCCTCCTTCAGTTTTTTCTTTTTAGGTGAGATGGCATGGGCTACTGAGGTTCTAATCAAGGCCATCCCATTAACTTTATATATATTAATAAATAAGATAAAATAATATATATATATATATATATATATATATATATATATATATATATATATATATATATATATATATATATATATATATATATATATATTATACTTTGTTGCTGTCTCCCACGTTAGCGAGGTAGCGCAAGGAAACAGATGAAAGAATGGCCCAGCCCACCCACATACACATGGATGAGGAAAGGGAGCTGTGGTTTCAGTGCAGTACACTTGAACCTAGAGACTGAGTGTGAATGAATGTGGCCTTTGTTGTCTTTTCCTGGCACTACCTCATGCACGCGCAGGAGTAAGGGGGTGTCATTTCATATGAGGCGGGATGGCAACGGGAATGGATGAAGGCAGCAAGCATAAATTTGTACATTTGTATATATTTATATGTTTGTGTGTGTATAGATATGTATACATTGAAATGTATAGGTATGTATATGTGTGTGTGTGGACGTTTATGCATAAACGTGTGTATGTGGGTGGGTTAGGCCATTTTTTTGTCTGTTTCCTCGCGCTACCTCGCTAACGCAGGAGACAGCGACAAAGTATGATAAATAATTAAGATATATATATATATATATTTTATTTATTTATAAAAAAAAAATGAAATATATATATATATATATATATATATATATATATATATATATATATATATATATATATATATATATATATATATATCCCTGGGGATAGGGGAGAAAGAATACTTCCCACATATTCCCTGCGTGTCGTAGAAGGCGACTAAAAGGGAAGGGAGCGGGGGGCTGGAAATCCTCCCCTCTCGTTTTTTTTTTTTTTTTTTTTTTTTTTTTCCAAAGAATGAACAGAGAAGGGGGCCAGGTGAGGATATTCCCTCAAAGGCCCAGTCCTCTGTTCTTAACGCTACCTCGCTATCGCGGGAAATGGCGAATAGTATGAAAAAAAAAAAAAAATATATATATATATATATATATATATATATATATATATATATATATATATATATATATATATATTATCCCTGGGGATAGGGGATTAAGAATACTTCCCACGTATTCCCTGCGTGTCGTAGAAGGCGACTAAAAGGGGAGGGAGCAGGGGGCTGGAAATCCTCCCCTCTCGTTTTTTTTTCAAATTTTCCAAATGAAGGAACAGAGGGGGCCAGGTGAGGATATTCCAAAAAAGGCCCAGTCCTCTGTTCTTAACGCTACCTCGCTAACGCGGGAAATGGCGAATAGTTTAAAAGAAAAGAATATATATATATATATATATATATATATATATATATATATATATATATATATATATATATATATATACATATATATACATGTGTACGTGTAGGAAGAGAGGAAAGTGATTGGTTCTCAGTGAATGTAGGTTTGCGGCAGGGGTGTGTGATGTCTCCATGGTTGTTTAATTTGTTTATGGATGGGGTTGTTAGGGAGGTAAATGCAAGAGTCTTGGAAAGAGGGGCAAGTATGAAGTCTGTTGGGGATGAGAGAGCTTGGGAAGTGAGTCAGTTGTTGTTCGCTGATGATACAGCGCTGGTGGCGGATTCATGTGAGAAACTGCAGAAGCTGGTGACGGAGTTTGGTAAAGTGTGTGGAAGAAGAAAGTTAAGAGTAAATGTGAATAAGAGCAAGGTTATTAGGTACAGTAGGGTTGAGGGTCAAGTCAATTGGGAGGTGAGTTTGAATGGAGAAAAACTGGAGGAAGTGAAGTGTTTTAGATATCTGGGAGTGGATCTGTCAGCGGATGGAACCATGGAAGCGGAAGTGGATCATAGGGTGGGGGAGGGGGCGAAAATTTTGGGAGCCTTGAAAAATGTGTGGAAGTCGAGAACATTATCCCGGAAAGCAAAAATGGGTATGTTTGAAGGAATAGTGGTTCCAACAATGTTGTATGGTTGCGAGGCGTGGGCTATGGATAGAGTTGTGCGCAGGAGGGTGGATGTGCTGGAAATGAGATGTTTGAGGACAATGTGTGGTGTGAGGTGGTTTGATCGAGTAAGTAACGTAAGGGTAAGAGAGATGTGTGGAAATAAAAAGAGCGTGGTTGAGAGAGCAGAAGAGGGTGTTTTGAAATGGTTTGGGCACATGGAGAGAATGAGTGAGGAAAGATTGACCAAGAGGATATATGTGTCGGAGGTGGAGGGAACGAGGAGAAGAGGGAGGCCAAATTGGAGGTGGAAAGATGGAGTGAAAAGGATTTTATGTGATCGGGGCCTGAACATGCAGGAGGGTGAAAGGAGGGCAAGGAATAGAGTGAATTGGAGCGATGTGGTATACAGGGGTTGACGTGCTGTCAGTGGATTGAATCAAGGCATGTGAAGCGTTCGGGGTAAACCATGGAAAGCTGTGTAGGTATGTATATTTGCGTGTGTGGACGTGTGTATGTACATGTGTATGGGGGGGGGTTGGGCCATTTCTTTCGTCTGTTTCCTTGCGCTACCTCGCAAACGCGGGAGACAGCGACGAGGTATAAAAAAAAAAAAAAAAAATATATATATATATATATGTACAAAGGCAAAGGGGATAAGAGTGAGTGCTCAAATTACAGAGGTATAAGTTTGTTGAGTATTCCTGGTAAATTATATGGGAGGATATTGATTGAGAGGGTGAAGGCATGTACAGAGCATCAGATTGGGGAAGAGCAGTGTGGTTTCAGAAGTGGTAGAGGATGTATGGATCAGGTGTTTGCTTTGAAGAATGTATCTGAGAAATACTTAGAAAAGCAAATGGATTTGTATGTAGCATTTATGGATCTGGAGAAGGCATATGATAGAGTTGATAGAGATGCTCTGTGGAAGGTATTAAGAATACATGGTGTGGGAGGCAAGTTGTTAGAAGCAGTGAAAAGTTTTTATCGAGATTGTAAGGCATGTGTACGTGTAGGAAGAGAGGAAAGTGATTGGTTCTCAGTGAATGTAGGTTTGCGGCAGGGGTGTGTGATGTCTCCATGGTTGTTTAATTTGTTTATGGATGGGGTTGTTAGGGAGGTGAATGCAAGAGTTTTGGAAAGAGGGGCAAGTATGAAGTCTGTTGGGGATGAGAGAGCTTGGGAAGTGAGTCAGTTGTTGTTCGCTGATGATACAGCGCTGGTGGCTGATTCATGTGAGAAACTGCAGAAGCTGGTGACTGAGTTTGGTAAAGTGTGTGAAAGAAGAAAGTTAAGAGTAAATGTGAATAAGAGCAAGGTTATTAGGTACAGTAGGGTTGAGGGTCAAGTCAATTGGGAGGTGAGTTTGAATGGAGAAAAACTGGAGGAAGTGAAGTGTTTTAGATATCTGGGAGTGGATCTGGCAGCGGATGGAACCATGGAAGTGGAAGTGGATCATAGGGTGGGGGAGGGGGCGAAAATCCTGGGGGCCTTGAAGAATGTGTGGAAGTCGAGAACATTATCTCGGAAAGCAAAAATGGGTATGTTTGAAGGAATAGTGGTTCCAACAATGTTGTATGGTTGCGAGGCGTGGGCTATGGATAGAGTTGTGCGCAGGAGGATGGATGTGCTGGAAATGAGATGTTTGAGGACAATGTGTGGTGTGAGGTGGTTTGATCGAGTGAGTAACGTAAGGGTAAGAGAGATGTGTGGAAATAAAAAGAGCGTGGTTGAGAGAGCAGAGGAGGGTGTTTTGAAGTGGTTTGGGCACATGGAGAGGATGAGTGAGGAAAGATTGACCAAGAGGATATATGTGTCGGAGGTGGAGGGAACGAGGAGAAGAGGGAGACCAAATTGGAGGTGGAAAGATGGAGTGAAAAAGATTTTGTGTGATCGGGGCCTGAACATGCAGGAGGGTGAAAGGAGGGCAAGGAATAGAGTGAATTGGAGCGATGTGGTATACCGGGGTTGACGTGCTGTCAGTGGATTGAAGCAGGGCATGTGAAGCATCTGGGGTAAACCATGGAAAGCTGTGTAGGTATGTATATTTGCGTGTGTGGACGTATGTATATACATGTGTATGGGGGGGGGGTTGGGCCATTTCTTTCGTCTGTTTCCTTGCGCTACCTCGCAAACGCGGGAGACAGCGACAAAGTATAAAAGAAAAAAAAAAAAATATATATATATATATATATATATATAAAATGCTAGCCTGAGCTAGGTGCCCATTTTATCGACCCACCCCTAAAGGTGTATGAACTGCTGGGTTGACTGTGGACCAACTCCTGCAGCAGTATTCAAACCTATGCACTCGACCTTGGACGGCCTGTGAATGTCACGGTCACTTTCTTGTTCATAAGGACTAACAACTGTCCCTCTTTTGTATGCTGCTTTCATTCTAACCCAGAGCAGCCATGAGCTCAATTCCTTGCACTCTTTAACACAGTCCCATATCTCTTTTGCATCAATAATGCTACCCTCTTACCACACCTTTGTCTTCTCACTAATTTAGGACTTCATCCTCAGAATATTCTAGAGGCACTCTACTCCATCACCTTTAACTTCATTTCACTTAGAGCAAGAACATAATGCTTTCGTGCCTCAGACATAGCACCTACCTTGCTTACTTTTTCATTGTGCTGGGAATCACATAAATTTAGAAACCCCATCCTGAACCTAGAATTTTAGGAAAAATCCTTGCTTACCTCCTTCATCAGTTTCTTTCTTTAGAAGTTGACAATACCTGGAGTGGTAGGCTTTTCAGCCTTCCCATCTCCTGCCCCACTTAATCATGTAAAGTGACTTGCAGGAGTATCCTTTCCCTTTATCCCATAGTTTTTTATTAATGGTAATTGTACAATCCCAGGACCCCTTTTGTAGGGCTCCCTCAAATGTGAAAACAATACCAGAGAATTGATTGTTGAAGAGTTGATGGATAATGAACAGTCTGTGTATCCATCTGTATATATTTCTGATTCCAGCTCCCAACTGGAATTCCCTTAAAGGGGTGGACACAACAATAGAGTCTCCATAACTAGTGAACAGTATGCCTGCATATATTGCAATGAAAGCAAAGACACCTCTTTCCGATGAATAGAGAGTTCAAGCAAACACTGACTTGGAACTGAAACCCATGAGGATATTTGAGAGTGCTTCAAGGAACAGGTCAAAGAGTCTGCCTAAATCTGGTAAAGCTGAAATGAATGAGAATGAAACTGAAAGCAGTCCTGCAGTCTTACTAAGTTTATCATGTAGTAGTGGTGAATTTCATGCAGGAAGAGTTCAAGAAGACTTTGAAATTAGCAATATACCTGGTAAATGGGGAGTGCTTAGGGTAAATGAGAATGGGAGTTATCTACTCCTATGTCTGTGCTGAGATTGATTTATTCCATGCAAACACTTTTTGGCACAAGATGATCTACAGGAATACATGGATGGGAATTGATGGAAGAGAAGTTGAAAGGTTTAAATGACTATGTGGCAGTGGATGAAAGGGTGGGAAAGGCTGCACTAGATGCTAGAGTTGTGAGAGGATTCTCTGGAGACTGACCATTTTACAGTTCTTGTAGGGGTGAGACTCAGGGAGAATTTGAGATATGATTTAAGGAAGTATGGAGAGGTAAAAGTGTTTGCAAGCAGTGAATCAGAAAGAATGCAAGGATGAGTATGAAAGAAGGGTGGCCAAAAGCTTAGATGGAAGTGCAGTAAATATGGTAAAGCAGTCATTTGTGAATGAGGTGTTTAAAATGTTTAGAGTAAGAACGTTAAAAGCTGTAGAATTAGTAGTTAGATACAAGGTCCTGAGATATAGGAACAAAAAGGAAATGCATGGTGGATGGATGAGATTATAAATGCTCTTGAAGAGAAGAAAAATGCATGTGGTTGATTGCTCTAAAGGACGTTCAGCAGAAGAAGAGTGAAGGGTGTAAGATATGTAAGCAGAATGTTTAGAAGCTGATAAAGCAAAAAAGAGTAGATGAAGATTTTGGAAGAAAGTTGAGTGAAAAGGTTAGGAAGAATATGAAATTGTACTGGAAGGAGGTGGAAAAGGAAATGTGGATGTTAGAGTGGAATTGTTAATATGAGAAGGAAGGAAGGGGAGTTGCTGAATCAAAAGGAGGGCATGAAAAGAATATTTTGAAGAACTAGTGAATGTGGGAGAAGGTAAGGCAGCAGATACATGCATGGGCATAAAGGATGGAAGAAGATAGAAGTGCAAAGGCCTGTAGCAAGAAGGGAGTTGAAAAGGGCAAGAATGAAGCTGGAGGAAGGAAAGGTATCTGAAGTGGATGAGATTTTGACTGAAAATGCTAAGGTATGGAGGAGAAAGTGTGATAAAGTGGATGCATTTGATATGTAATATAGCATGGGAACAGAAGTTTGTGCCTGAGGATTGGATGAAAGCTATTATTCTTATCCATAAGCAAAGGTGTTAAGGATGTATGGAGCAGTTAAAGGAGAATAAGTCTGATAACTTTTTTTTTTCTGCTGTCTCCCGCCAGTAAAAATGTATGCAAGAGTGTTGAGTGATTGAGTCGTGGAAGTGACTGAATGCAGAATAAGTGAGGAGCAAGGGGGTTTTAGGAAAAGTAGGGGATGTGTGGATCAGAATTTTGTGGTGAATATGATTATCAGAAAGTATTTAGCAAAAGGTAAGATGCTGAATGCAGGTTTTATGGATCTGGAGAAAGTGTATGACAGATTCAAGTGGAATGCTATATGGGATGTGTCAGGTATGTATGGGGTAGGGGGACAACTGTTGAATGGTATGAAAACCTCCTGTAAAGTAGCAAAAGCATGTGTAAGAGTGGATGGAGAGTTGAGGGAAAGTTTCAGGATACATGTGGGTGTGAGGTAGGGCTACGTGATGTCACCATATATATGGGTGGAGTGATTAGAGAGATGAAAGCATAACTAGGGAAAGGGGATGAAGAGGTGGAGTGTGGCTGTGAGGTATGGTGGCCCATGACAAGCCAGTTTTTGGATGATACTGTGTTGTTTGCTGAGAGTGAAGAGTTGCAGAAGGTTGTAAGTGTATTTTATGATGTCTGTAAGCATAAGTGATTAAAGGTAAATGCAAGTAAAAGTAAAATGATAGTGCTTGAAAGGAATCAGAGTGAAAGTATAATTTTGCAAGACCCTGTAGTTAGAGAGGGAAGTGTACAAAGCTGTTTTATAAGTATGGTGATGGGGGCAAGAAAGGCTTGGAGTAGTGATAGAATTTAGTATTTAGGAGATATCTTGGGTAAGTTTGGTGATATGGAAGGAGAGATAAGGAGGAGAGCAGCACAGGGTAGAAGAGTCATTGGGTCCCTGATAGAATAAGGAAGGGTAGAGGTGAAGGAAGGGAAGAAGCAATTAAGAGACAGCATAGTCCTCCCAGCCCTGACTTATGCATCTGAAATGTGGACATGGAATGAGTCACGGAGGCCAAGAATCCATTCTGTAGAAATGAGCCACTTGAAAGGAGCATGCGGTATGAATAGATGGAATAGAAAAAGAAATAAGGAGATGTATGAGAGATGTGTTATGGCAGGGAATGCTAAGGGAATGCATTGTGGAGTGGTTGAGTGGGCGAAGTGTAATACTTTGAGGTGGTTTGGGTTTGTGGAAAAAATGGAAGATGGGGAGTTTACAAGGAGAATGTCTGATAGTACAATTAAAAGGGTTGGTGCAAGAGGAAGACCACCTGTGACATGAGGAAATAGAGTGAAAGAGTGCTGGAGGGTGAGAAATGGTGGAAGAATGCTGAGAATAATGTGTGCGAGATAGGCATATAAGGACAGGGACAAGTGGAGCATCATTTGCTGTGGTCACCTCGTTTATGGGAGTTCCCCGAGGAAGTGGGGATCAGAGATATAGAAAGATAGATAAACAGATACAGTTCTGTATATTTATCAGCAGAAATGAGCAAATTTGGTAACATTGACACAAACTACACACTTCCTTCCCCTGTCGTGTCTGCAAGGTCATTGAGATTGATTATCCAGGGGATACCCACCCCTTCCTTACCACTACCCAGTATGTTCTCTTAAAATTATGGTGGGAATTGTTAATGCAAAAAATCTTCAACTGTGGATGTTGATCACATGGTGGTGATCTACATTTATAAATGTTAAAGGGGTAAAGGAAATGATTGATAAAGTGTAGCATAAAGGTGATGTTGACTTTTGGGAAAGGTGGATGTGGAATGATTAAAGATCAGCGTTTATGAGTAATGTAAGTTAATGTAGGGTGGCAGATCACAGATGACTTTTCAGGATAGGATGATGCAGAATATGTATGTGAAAATTATACATGTTGAAGAATGTCTAGAGATGTATAAAGGTTGTTGTATTGGAAGAAAGTTCAACAAGTCAGTTTTCAGATGATAAAATAGAATGTCGTTTACGTGCATAGTCTGTCTAATAATATTGATTGTTTAATTGTTTTAATGCAGTCTTTAGTAATGTTCAAGTTGTGGAGAGAAATTTTTCCTTTTAAGACTTGGTTATTAAATGTTTGTGCTGATTTGCAAATGTGGCTAAAAAAAAAATGTAAACCAAAGAAAACATTAGATGAGTGCCAGAAAATCTTAAAGTTGTTGAAGTGAGGGAAAAAAGAGTACAGAGGAATGTACGTGATAATCCCATACATATGTGTTAGGCTGTCACTTCATTAGAAAGACTTCATGTCATGATTTTATGTTACAGGTATTGTGTGGATTGTGGTCCATCATCGTGGGCTCAAGCTGCTTTAGCACAGTTTAAGACTCTACTTACAGATGCTCTTAACTCAAGTCGATCTACTCACACTCCTCTCTCCCGTGCACCTCCTCACACACGCCATGAAACTTCACATCAAGTATGTTATCAAGGAATTATGCAATAGATTCATTGATGTATAGTATATCATTCTCAATAGGTTATTTGTTATGATAGCTAACAGGTACCAGTTCTTCATAGCCACATAGAATAACACCCAGCAAACAATACAAGGTCTCTGGACCAAGCCTGAATTTCTTGAGTTCTCCCTGTTGAAGATTAAGCCCATTCATTTTTGCTATATCAATGGTATAACTTTAGTTAATTTTCTTTCCACTCACTGCTATGTGTGGTCATATTATGCTTGGATTGAGGGAGATCATATTAGCTTATACTGTGGTTAGATAAGAGTTTTATGCAATTGTAAGTTGTTGCAGAAGTAATACATTTGTACCTTGTTATGTTATAGCAGTGTTATAAATTATTACCTTCTTTCCTTTGTTATCTGTTAAAAAAAATAGGTTGCTTTGCTCTGATATAGGTAGTTTCCTTTAACTTATTTTTTTGAAATTATAAGATATTTATTCTGTCTCCTCATTACTCCACCACCACTCTCACCATATCATCATCCTTGATCTTTCATTATGCTCTTTTCATCTCAACTGTCACTCAAGAACCATGATAGCTCTCCAAGTATTTTCCTTTACAAGAACTAGGGGGAGGGGGCAAAGGTTCTGGGAGCACTGAAGGATGTGTGGAAGGTGAGAACGTTATCTCGGAGAGCAAAAATGGGTATATTTGAAGGAATAGGGGTTCCAACAATGTTATATGGTTGCGAGGCTTGGGCTATAGATAGGGTTGTGTGGAGGAGGGTGGATGTGTTGGAAATGAAATGTTTGAGGACAGTATGTGGTGTGAGGTGGTTTGATCGAGTAAGTAATGATAGGGTAAGAGAGATGTGTTGTAATAAAAAGAGTGTGGTTGAGAGAGCAGAAGAGGGTGTATTGAAATGGTTTGGTCACATGGAGAGAATGAGTGGGGAAGATTGACAAAGAGGATATATGTGCTAGGTGGAGGGAACAAGAAGTGGGAGATCAAATTGGAGGTGGAAGGATGGAGTAAAAAAGATTTTGAGCGATCGGAGCCTGAACATACAGGAGGGTGAAAGGCGTGCAAGGAATAGAGTGAATTGGAATGATGTGATATACTGGGGTCGACGCGCTGCCATTGGATTGAACCAGGGCATGTGAAGTGTCTGGGGGTAAACCATGGAAAGTTTTGTGGAGCCTGGATGTGGAAAGGGAGCTGTGGTTTCAGTGCATCACACATGGCAGCTAGACACTGAGTGTGAACGAATGTGGCCTTTTGTCTTTTCCTAGCGCTACCTCGCAGGGTGGAGGGGGGGGATGCTATGGCATGTGTGGGGGGGTGTCGATGGGAATGAATAAAGGCAGCAAGTATGAATATGTACATGTGAATATATGTATATGTCTTTGTATGTATACACTGAAATTTATAGGTATGTATATGTGTGTGTGCACTCCTCTGACCCAGATAGCCATCTTTTCTTTCTGTTTCATCCAAATGTGGACTATTGGCATTCTGTCCACAAACATACAATCTCTCCTTGTTGTACATAATGCTTGACAGCAATTTACTCACACAGCTCATTCTTCATATCTAGATTTTCTTACGGTAAGCATTATACGCTCGCCCTGCCTTTTTCTAAATTGTTAGGAGCAAAATACACTAGTAGTAGGTATAGGCAGGAGCATTAGGTAGAAGTAGTCAGTCGAAACATTTGGTAGGAGCCTTTGCAAACACTGTGCTGGAATTGCCCTCTGCCAGTGGCCTTTTAAGGGTGAGGCACTAAAGTCTAAGAAGCAGCACTGAGTTCACTGGTTATGGAGACTATTGCAGTGGTCACCTCTTTGAGGGAGTTCCAGTTGGGAACAGGTGTCAAAGGTATAGACTGAATTTTCTCATAGAATAAAAGAGTACCAGAAGAGTATATATTTAAAGAGTTTCAAGTACTGTGGTACGTATACTTTTCTATTGTTGTCACTTATATGATAATAGGTGTCTAATTAGAACAGAGGTAGGAGGACTAATAAGGGTGGCAGAGGGATAATTGCTTATGTCGAAATGTACAAATTTTCTGTAATTGTTTTACACCTATTCATTCTTTCTGTCACTGTTATGATTTCCCTAGTTGATCTGATGGAGCTTGTATGGCCAACTAATAGGAATTAAGTAAGTTACTGGCTGGGAAATCTTGTAAAGATTATTTCACAAAGACAAACAGTAATTACTTACATTGGAATTATATTTTGAGACTCTCTTCCTTCTGTGTGTTTAATATCAATGATTTTATGAATCCATGAGTTGTAACTTACACCAATGATTATTTGTAGACCCAAGGTGGTCGCACAGGACCTGGGCCTGGTGAAGGTGGTGGTACAACCCAGAGCAGTCCTCTCAAGTGTGTGGTAGCTACACAATTGCGGAAGCTTATGTCATCTTGTCTAGTGCTTCGAGTCAATGATTTTTGTGTTTATAGAGTCTCAACCTCTAAACGGAAGCAGGCTCCTAAAGAATTCATATCAGGTAACTTGTAATCCATTAGCTTTGTGTTCATGCTGCTTTTTTTCCCATGATTCATAACTAAATGAGATTGGCAATTTATGCCCATCAGGTTGTCCTGAACAAGTAAGTATGAAAAGTAGCTTCAGCTTATTTTTTTATAATATGTCATTTTAGCTTGGGCTGCCTGTATCCTCAACACTTTTAGATTCCTCAGCATTCAATGTAAGGTTTTATGATACTGTAGTAGATTATAGAGTAATCACATCAACAGATCTTATACTCAAACAGGGCTATACATAGAACTTTTATTTGATATTAATCAATGTTGGCAGTGAGTCTGGACATTCAAAATAAGTCAAAAGATAATTTTTATATGTACTGGAGAGCTTGAGGTAGATACGCTATGTATTTTTGTCTGGTCAGACCAGCTGAACCTTCATGTGGAAAGTGAGGTCAAACTACTTTAACAGTTGTCTCATGGGCCAGCCAAACATGACTATCAAAAATAGGTGAAATGGTAACAAGTTATTTTCCCCAACACTAGGGTCATTAATCAGGTCATTATTTCTCTAATCTGTGGTCACAGTATACAGACTTTTAGAAAACTATAAATACAGTGCTGATAACGAATTTTATGAAGAATCAGGTGCATGCCACCAAGTGATAGATTATTATGTATATTAGAGAAAATACATTTTTATCTCATTCAAATTTACTGTGAAAATTAAGAATCATATATATTTTTTTTATGAAGAGTTTCTTCCTCCACCTTATAAGGAAGAGCCTGTCTTCAACAGCCATGCCCTACAGACTATTCCATGGTTTATTTTCTGGCAAACATTTACATAGATCAAGATGAGTAGTGGTCCCAAAATAGATCCCAGTAGTATTTGTATTAATATTTCTCAGAACATTTTATGAGAGATATATTTGATTCAGGCATCCAAGTAAAGCAAAATTTCCTCTAATTTGACACCTAATGTCATCCTGATAAGCCTCTGGAAACTGGATTTTTGTGGAACTTTTGCAGTATTTTTTTTTTTTTTTTTTTTTTTTGCCGCTGTCTCCCGCGTTTGCGAGGTAGCGCAAGGAAACAGACGAAAGAAATGGCCCAACCCACCCCCATACACATGTATATACATACGTCCACACACGCAAATATACATACCTACACAGCTTTCCATGGTTTACCCCAGACGCTTCACATGCCTTGATTCAATCCACTGACAGCACGTCAACCCCGGTATACCACATCGCTCCAATTCACTCTATTCCTTGCCCTCCTTTCACCCTCCTGCATGTTCAGGCCCCGATCACACAAAATCTTTTTCACCCCATCTTTCCACCTCCAATTTGGTCTCCCTCTTCTCCTCGTTCCCTCCACCTCCGACACATATATCCTCTTGGTCAATCTTTCCTCGCTCATTCTCTCCATGTGACCAAACCATTTCAAAACACCCTCTTCTGCTCTCTCAACCACGCTCTTTTTATTTCCACACATCTCTCTTACCCTTACGTTACTTACTCGATCAAACCACCTCACACCACACATTGTCCTCAAACATCTCATTTCCAGCACATCCATCCTCCTGCGCACAACTCTATCCATAGTCCACGCCTCGCAACCATACAACATTGTTGGAACCACTATTCCTTCAAACATACCCATTTTTGCTTTCCGAGATAATGTTCTCGACTTCCACACATTCTTCAAGGCTCCCAGAATTTTCGCCCCCTCCCCCACCCTATGATCCACTTCCGCTTCCATGTTTCCATCCGCTGCCAGATCCACTCCCAGATATCTAAAACACTTCACTTCCTCCAGTTTTTCTCCATTCAAACTCACCTCCCAATTGTTATCTTTAATACTTTTAGTTTCTGCCATTAAAGTTAATGATATGTGTGCTTAACCCTTAAACTATCCCTAGTGAAAGAAAATGTCACATATCTGTATCATATGCAATTGAAGAAAATAACCAGAAAAGGAGTATAAGGTTTATTATAGTGATATTGTCGAGCAGACGTGTAAATGTATCTGACATATGGAAAAAATGTAGATTTGAAAGTGAAATTGTTATTTTCCCTATGTGATTTCAGAAATGAATTGCTGTAGTTTGTTCCATTCTGTATCATGGGAAACAAAACTTCTCGTCCAATACAATTTTTGATATCTGCAAGCATGCCACTCAGTGGATTGTACAATACTAATCATTTATGCTCAGGGGTTATCTACTTCAGTAAAGGAAAAACGCTTTCCTTGCTGGCACTTTATTCAGTTAAATATATAGAAACTGATTATTGTTGGTAGTTAGCCAATGACCAGGGAGGTATATAACCAGTACTACCTTCCTGGGTATCAGGAGGGTTAATGACATCTGCTTAGCAAGCCAGCACTTTAGTGGTTGTCAAGTTGCAATCCTCTGACCCAGGTAGCTGTCTTTTCTTTCTGCCTCACTAGTATGTGGACTACTGGCATTCTGTCCACAAATATACAGTCTCTCCTTGCCATATGTAACACTTGACAACACAGCTTATGCAGCACTGGAGTTCTTTCATTATGGAGACTGTTGCCTTGGCCACCCCTTTAAGAGAGTTCCAGTTGGAACAGGCATCAGAGATATAGATAGGTAGATAGATAGTAGCTGATTATTCATCAATACCCTGGGAGGGTGCAAACAGGGATAGAAACTTTATTGAAATAAGTGTCTGTCTGTCATTGTGTTTGATTTCATATGCTAAGTATACGGTGAATTTTTCCCAGTTTTTACTAATCCAGATAACGTTGTGTGCCCGTTACAGATATGCTCATAATGTTTTGTGTAAGATGCATATTATTACATTCCCTAAATTATAGCTAAGTATCTCTTTTGCCTTACATCCTTTACACAAGAAAGTACAATAAATATTTCATGTGCAAGATAAGCTTACCATTGTAAATCAAGTGTATCTTGAACAATTTCATTAAGAAATGAGATTGTATGCAATACATGAAGGATAGCCTTAATTATTGCTTTTTTAGAATGTGATATTTGCATCCTAAAGTGTTTCTTAAAATGTTTTAATTGAGAGTTACTTTTTCATAATTTCTAAGATGACTGTTAATTTTGCTATTCTAGGCTTAATGTGTTTCTGATTACTTTTTGTTTTGTCACAGCCATCAACCAGGAAGGTATATTAAAGGTACTACCCACCTGGGCATCACGAATGTTTGTGATGGTAAGCATTGTAAGCCAGCACTTCAGTGGTTGTCAAGTTGCACTCTTCTGATCCATGTAGCTGTCTTTTCTCTCTGCCTCACCCACATATTGACTGCTGGCATTCTTTTGTCAGACAGTCTCTCCTTTTCACACATAACACTTAGCAACACTTAATTCACACATCATGTTTCTCATACCTCTACATTTTCCTGAGGTGGACACTATGCACCAGCCCTGCCTTTTATTCAAAACGGTAAGAGAAATACATAGAGGTAGTAGGTAGGAACTTTACCCAGGAGCATTAGGTAGAAGTGGTTGTAAGGAACTTAGATAGGAACATTAGGTAGAAGTAGTAGGTTGGAACATTAAGCTGGAACATTAGGTAGACACTTTAGGTAGAAGTAGTTGGTAGGAACATTAGTTAGGAACCTCTGAAAACATCACGCTAGTGTTTTTAGATGCTCCCATCTAATGTTCCTACTGATTGCCTCTCACTAATATTTCTTCCTAATGTTGCTGCCTATTACTACTACCTAATGCTCCCTCCTAATATTCCTACTTATTAAGTCTATTTAATGATCCTGTCTCATGTTCCTACCTACTAATTTTGTCTATCAGTCTTACCATTTTCCCAAAAGGCAAGGCTAGCACATGGCACTCACCACAGGAAAATCAAAGGTTATGAAGAGTTGTGTGACTTTAGTGTTGTCAAGTGTTCTGTGTGACAAGGAGAGATTGTGCATATGTGGACAGAATGCCAGCAGTCCATGTAAGGTTGAAGCAAAAAGAAGATAGTTACCAGGGTCAGAGGAGTGCAGCTTTTGACATTCGCTAAAGTGTTGGCTCACTACATATCCATCATTAACCCTCTTGACACCCAGGTAGGTAGTAACAGTAATATATCTCACTGTTCATTGGCTATATACCAACTGCTTCCCATTAATACTGAATACTTTGTTTAGATGATTTGGCATTCTGTATCATAGTCTAGCTTTACTGACTAGACAAGACTGCTTAGCATCTGCTCTTCAAGCCTCCAGTATCAGAATGTAGTGTAATTAGTCTCCACACAAAACTTACATTAATATTTTGATTGAATGAAAGATAAAATGAATGAAGGCTAAGTAAAGTACATCTGGGAATATGGGAATGAAGAAATGAAATGTAAAGGACTTGGTGATCTTTAAAATTTTTGTGTACAACAGTAATTAGTAATATATCTGTATCTAATATGCCTTTTACTTCTGTACATTAAGGTGCTTTATATGTAACTTCGTTGGTTGCCAGGGCCTTTGCTTATTTTACAAGTGTCCATCTTGATACCCCATATGCATACTATCACTGGTTTTTCTTCCTTGCCTTTAGTTTAATTTTTCTTTTTTCCTTATATCTGTTTCGTACACTCAGGAAGTTCTTCCAGCTTGTATCACTGCATTACACTAATGAAATCTTTCTTTTCACTTGTCTCCCATATCCAGTAGCATCTTGAGGTTATCAGACCCCCTTTTAACATAGAGCCTCCCGTAATTTATCCTACCAGAATATTTTGTAAGCTCCAATGCCATTTCTCAGAAAATCTGTATCACCTGCTTGCACTTTAAAGGCCATATGTTATTAAGAATTCTAAGTTGCAAAAGCAGACTTTGGAATGAGATTCAGTCATCCTGCCAAGATACCATACTATACCAGGTAGCTTGATTTTTCTTTCATTATATTACTTTGACCTTGAGCATGCCTGCCTGTTGTACCTCAGTTTTCTTAGCCTCCATTTTACTGTCCATGCTAAAGGCTTCATCACTTGTATCTGTACTGTCTTTAATCCACTTTTATTCATTATTTGTAATAGACCTCCTGCAGTATGCCTGCTTATCTGTTAGATATTTGAGATATGAGCTTCCTTTTATCATATGCTTTCTAAACATCAGTCTATCAGTTTCTGCAGTGTTGTTAACTCTTCTCTCACTGACATAGAGTAGATCACTTTCTTTTAGGCTTTCAGCATACTGACTTTTGTTATCCACCTATATCTAAGATATGCATCCGAAATAAAACATAGCTGCATTTAGCAGTCTTCTTTACATAATTGCCCAAACCTTTCGTGCTTATTTCTTCAGTATCCTACAAATATTACTTTTGAGTGGAACAGGTCTGCAGTTCAGGGCTATCTCATCTCTTGGCAAAACTCTCTTCCCTCAGACAGTTGTAATTATAATTTCTCTTCCCTTTCATTAGGCAACTATAATCTATGAGCATGGACTTAAACAACTTACCCAGAAGCTTGTATAGAGGAGTTCTACTAATTCTTTGAGTATAGACGATGAAATTCTTTTTAGTCCATGGCCCTTGTTTTGGTCGTGGTCTTTAATAACATTTCTTACTTCCAGAGGTTTCATATCATAGTTTTCCAAAAGAGGGGGGTACAGTAATATATATGTATATTAATATATTTAACATACGTAATTGCTGTTTCCCATGTCAGCAAGGTAGCGCCAGGAAACAAGACGAGGAATGGCCCATCCATTCATAAACACACATATATACATAAATGCCCACATACGCACATATACATAGATATACATATCAACATATACATACACATACACAGACATTACATACTTACACATGTACATATTCATACTTGCTTACCTTCATCCATTCCTGTCGCTACCCTGCCACACGGGAAATAGCTTCACTACCCCCCACTGGGGATCGGGGAGAAAGAATACGTTCCACATATTCCCTGTGTGTTGTAAAAGGTGACTAAAAGGGGGGCTGGAAATCCTCCCCTCCAGATTTTTACTTTTCCAAAAGAAGGGGACCAAGTGAGGATTTTCCCTCTTAAGCTCAGTCCTCTGTTCTTAATGCTAACTTGCTTACGTGGGAAATGGCAAATATATGGCAGGGTAGCGACGGGAATGGATGAAGGCAGCAAGTATGAATATATACATATTTATATATGTATGTGTCTGTGTATGTATATGTATGGATTCATTAGATGTCATGAAGGACTGTTCACTGTTAACTTCATCAATCAGTTTTATAAACTTAGACTGTAATCAGGTCACCTCTGTCTCACACTAATGTTTCAGAACTGGCAATCTTGGGGCAAAACTGTTGTGTAATTATGGATTTTGCAGTATTAGGGTATTGATGTTGCCAAGGGGAATTGATAGGAAATTGAATTAATTATAACCTAACCTGTAAAGTTTTGTTTTCCTACTATGTAAGTGTACATAATTCTTGAAGAACATTACAGCTGTATTTATTTACCCAAAATTCTATTTTGTTTTGATCCTGAAATGTGTAATGTAAACTAAGGTGATTTCTTTGTAATTCCTTATATGGCATCTGGCCCATTTGAAGTTGAGGGTATGTAAACATCAAATGTGGTTCAGGGTGAGTAAACCTGAGTGGCTCTATCTGCAATGAGATTGATGCCTCTGTAGAGGTAGGAGGCATTTTATGCATTTTATCCAATGTAGGAGCTGGTGTAGATGTGCTCTGCCTGTCATCAAAACTCAGCTCAAGCTCTGGAATATGAGGCATAGGGCTTGGTGAAGGGGTTAAAGTTGCAGTAGCTGGGTGTGTACAAAACTTTGATTCTTAGATAGTCACTTGTTTCATGTAGTTAACTATGCTCAGCAGTTCAGGACAGAGCAAACATTGCATTAGGGCTACATGTTGGTGCCTGAACAGTAGAATGGTTAATTCTGAAAACGCAAGTACCATTTCACAGAGCCCAACACCCTTGCATGTGCTGAACTATGGGAGATGCAAAAGTTGGGTATATCAGACTGGAAACATAAAAGAGTACACTTATGGGACCCCATTCCTTAAACTTTTTCTACTAAGATAGTACTTTTTTCACCTCTTGTATGCTGTCAGGATTTACAATTTTATTTAGTGTATTCTATTCATTCATTCTTCTAATACTGTAACAGAAAATATTCTCTTAATTTTCAAACAATTTTCTTGCATAATTTCTTATTATGGCCTCTGAATGATGTTTCTTGTACATTTATTGAAGAATTGTTCACTGTTGTCAATATCAGATCAGCTTAGGAACTTGGGTGCTGCAACCAAGTTTCCCCTTTCTTTTCTCTCTTCCATGAAAATCAAATTCATAGTTTCTATCATCTCACTTTAATTTAGAATTCTTATTTCAGGTACCATATTTGTTGCCTTCATAGGAATCTTTTGTATTAGTTCTTTGTGCTTCCTTAAGTGTGTTGACCAAAACTGATATGTATTTTCTTGTTTTGGTCTAATGTAACTTCCCGAAAATGTTTTTTTTTTTGTGAGTGATTTTTTTTGTGTATTTTTATTTATGTACATGCATATGTACCCACAAAACAAGGACATTATTATTATTAAGGTAATTCAAACATTGACAACTTACCCACTTCAACTCGTATTCTTTCAGTTTTATTTTCCTTTGTTCCATCCCACCCTGTACGTCATTGACCTTTAATACCATCTCCACATAGGGCTTACACTCATAAGGGAGGAGTCTTCTTGTTACAGTGCATTACAGCTATAGGGCACTAAGATATGATTATCTTGGTTACACTGCAAGTTGTAATAGTACTCTTGTGAGAGAAATTTTGCTACTTAGCATTGTTTCCTTGTTCTGTACAGATCTGATGAAGCCTGTGGAATAGATGGCAGACTGTCATCAATAGATGAATGTGACAGTAGAGATAAAATATGATATGAATCCTTTATTGTTAAGAAAATATACAATGGATATCAGTGTCATGAAGTTACTGTTTAAGTTGTTAGCCATGCCATGAAGGACATTTGGCTGATGCAATATATGTATGATCCTCTGAAGGCCTTTATTTTGCATGAATGTACACTCAGAGTTTAAGGTGGAGATGATGACTTGGGGCATGCTAGTAATATTGATAATATTTGCTCACAGACTTCATTAACTTCATGGTTATTTACCAAGTCATCTTCTCTAGTCAGGTTATTGAATATTATTTTTGCTAAGCCATTAAGTGTTCTTAATTTGTACACTACCTTCTTCCACCCATCTGTCACACTGTCTTTATTCTAACTTTACCTTCTCTTACTTCCCAACTCCGTAAAGCTGGACACAACAAAAAACAACGGAAGAAAACAGGTGATCCCATTTGTTTCTTGATACTTATTCCTTTAGTGTAGTAGATGTGTAGTTCATCAGAGAGATAGCATCCTGCCAACAGTTTTGATTAAGACTGCTGAAAGATGTGGATATAATGCATGACAGCATTTGTCCAGTGGTCTCTCTATACAAATTAGTTTGTTGTTGCAGAAGATATACCTTTGTTTTTGCTGTATTTGTATAGTGCATGACACCTTCAAGAATAACCACATCATCGTCATTGTGTAAGTTTATAACAGTATGTTGAATTATAAGTCAGCTCATATGATTTTCATAGGAATGCTAGCCATTCAGTATAATTCATTGTGTGTCTTTCAAGTGGTGCTGCATTACTAAGGTTTTAAACATGAATTTTTCCTCCATTGCAAGTACATAAACTAAGTGTAATGATATCTATACATTATTCTTTGTCTGTTGCCTTTTGATATTGTGTATGTATTATATGCTTATGATGTGGAAAGAAGTAAGAATAAGATGTTAGAGGTGATAAACGTTTATTATGTAATTATTTCTTCAGTGAGTTTTACATTTTTAGAATTATAGCAAGTTTTTGCAGTGTTTATGAATAGATGTATTCTTGAATGCCTTTCGTACTGCTTATAGTCTTTTGTAGCTTTTTAAAGTGCTTCCTCTCTTCATTTTTTTTTCATTTCAATCTAAACATTTACTCAGCCTATGAAAAGAAAAGCTATTAAATCGTATAGCCACAAATTTGTTTGTAAGGGTGTTATTGGTCTCTGCCTGCTTGAGGTTACACAGTGAATGAAGATTCACCTCCAGTGAGGCTGCATCATCATTTGTAAATGAAGGAGAGGACATTTTTGTCATAAAGGAACTCATCATTTCATAAGAGTTCATAATTTCCCTGCTTGTGTAAGTTGCACAGCCTTGAAGCTGCAGGATTTTAGTAAGTGAAAGTGGTCCTGGGGTTACATAATGATAAAGTATATTTGTTCTTAAATGATGGATTTAAGGGGAAGAATTAATTTGCATTTCTCATTTATTAGCTTCTGATTCAGATTATTATTTTTTTTGCACTTTGCAAATCTTCATCTCTGATTTGTACTTAATGTTATATAATTTTTTATACATTATCTTACCAGGTAAGTTAAGTTAGTGTAAACATTTTAGCCATACATTTCATGCATTTTCTGACCAAGGTGAGTTCATTAAAATCATAATACTATAAAAGTGTAATTGATATTTATAGTTATTATATACCATTCATTTTAGACTGGAACAATAAGGTAGCAATTAAGGATATTGGTTTGTGTGGTTCCGTAATTGACAGTAGATGTCCATCTTCAGAATAGATGAATTTTGTTGATGTATGTTTGACCTTTGTATATTCAATGAGTATTTGCATGTGTAAACATTGCCTCCACAAATTTTCTCCATAGACTTCAGCCTCATGTATGACAGATTGAGAGATAGACACATAAACAGCTATGCAAATGCTGGCACCCCTCTTGTGGTGGTGTATATATTTTCAAATAAAATATTTACAACTAATTTGCTGAAGTAGGAGAATACACTTTTTCAAATTAGAAAGAAGCAAAGTAGATCATTATTAAACTGATTAAAAAAAAGTCTTAATCGTCTTGTGCAAGAGAGGTCATTTTTCAGATTAGTAGCCAAATTTCCGAGCCTTTTCCTCCAGAACATTTGTTATCTTACATTATTCCTTTTTACTGAAGATCTCTTTTCTATATTTCATCATTATCCCATTGCCAGTTTAAGGATTGAATCAGGTACATAAATACATTGTCAGTTTTTATACATTCTTGCTTCTCTCGTCCTAGCGAGGCTGTGCCAGGAGCAAAGAGCAGCTGCATCCTTTGCATATGTCTGCTCTTTAGCTGACATGTTTAATGTGCTGAAGTCAGATCAGAACACTAAAAGAACTCTGCTAATTGATTCTGTTGCCACAGAAGCAAAGCAGTAAACTGCTTACTTAACTAAAGGATATTTGAAATAAGAGAATGATGATATAGCAGTTTATGAAGCAACCCTGGTAGATATAAGGAAGAATAAGCATGAAAATTATTGGCTAGATAAGAGTTGAGGAAGTTAGAAGTTATGATGATATTTCAAAACTATTGTTAGCTCAAAGTTTATGACTGATCTCATGGTTTCATTTACCAGGTTAAATTAGGGAGTTATCAGTGTTGATATCTTTATAGAGTGAATTGGAATGATGTGGTATACTGGGGTTGACATGCTGTCAGCGGACTGAACCAGGGCATTTGGAAAGGTCTGTGTGGCCTGGATATGGATAGGGTGCTGTGGTTTTGATGCATTTCACATGACTACTAGAGAATGAGTGTGAGCAGATATGGCTTTTTTTTTTTTCTTTTTGTCTGCTTCCTGGTGCTATCTTGTTGATGCAGGGGATGGTGATGCTGTTTTCTGTGGGTAGGAGTGGTGCCAGGAATGGATGAAAACAAGCAAATATGAATATGTACGTGCATATATATGTATGTGTATGTATATATGTATATGTTGATATTTATATGTTGATATGTATATGTATGTTGATGTAATTGTATGTGCGTGTATATACATATGTTTGTATATGAGCGGATAGGTCTTTCTTCATCTGTTTCCTGGCGATACCTCGCTAACACAGGAAGCAGCGATCAAATATAATAAATATAATTCTTTATTTAGTACCACCTGAATTTGTCAGTCGTAGTGTTCAGACATTGCCAAGAATGCACTTCATATGAAAAATTATTCATTGAGTGAATGCTTGTAGATATGCCATTCATAGAAAGAACCAAAATAAAAAGTATCATACATCAAAATGCATCTTTGTTGTCGTTGACAGTGACCACTCTTTCCCTACGCTCTTCCACGTGCCTAGGACTTTTGCTTCACACCCACCCTGTGGCTCACTTGAGCTCCCATGGTTCCTTCTACTACTATTTATTTCCATTCCCTGGTACCTAGAACACTACACTTCCTCTAACTTCTCTCCATTCAAACTCAGACTCTAACTAACCCATTGCTATCCACTGGAAAACCTAATAACCTAATCTTTATTCACATTTACTCCCTACTTTCTCTTTTCATATGATCTCCCAACCTCAGAAATTGCTTCTGCATATTCTTACATGAATTTCTTACCAGACTCCACCTGCTTGAGGTTACATTGCGAGTGAAGAGTCAAACTGTATGATCATCAGTTGATGAAACTCAGTAAAGTTTTATCAAAGAGCTTCCCACATCAAAGGAGTCCATCCTGTCCCTGCTTCTGAATGTAGGACAGCCTTGGCATGCAGGAATCCCCAGAAATGGGGTCCATAGATAGTTCATATTGAAGATATCTTCGGTCAGCCATGGCTGCACAACAGGATTTTTAACTCTGAGAACTTGCCCAGATCATACCAATCCTGTTACTCTCCAAACCACCCAAGTACCCTTCCTCCTTTTGCACTACATTACTTCTATCCTTAATATCCATACTGTGAAAAACTGATCCACGAAATCAAACAGAACGAATCCCATTTTCCCTCACACAACATGGCTTCGGACCCAGCCTCTCTGCCACCACACTCCACATTGATCTCACACGACGTAGTACACGTGGTACTAGTATTAGTTGCTATCAACAGAACATTTGACATTAGCCCCTGACATCCTCACACAAAAGATTCTTGACACCACCCTCCACAGCAATTAGCAGCTGCCATGGCAGAGTCACTGATGTTGGCTTCACCTCAAGAACACATAAACTCTACAGTAGAGTTCCCTAAGGAGCACTGCTTTCTCCAACCCTTTCAATTTCTTCTTATGCAACCATCTAGCAAACCACAACATGAAGGTCCTTTTATATGCAGACAACCACACAATCAGAAAACCTTGACACCACAATTGCACCAACAAATATGCAGCAGTACATACACAATTGGAACAGTATCTCACCCAGAACATAATTTCAGCATCTTAACAGAGCTCGCAATCCCAAAGAGAGACAAATCCAACCCCCACCCTCCACTCATATGAATTGACAATCACTCCCACTGAACAAAACTCCAACAAATTAAGGCAATACATTTAACACACATGACATTTACTCCCCACACTAATCGTATCAACACAAAAGTGGCACACAAACTAGCTACCCATAGAATACTGAATGGCACCAGATATGGACAAGAAAAAGGATCCCAAAAGATTCTTTCCATATATTTCATACATTCCACTGTAAAACTACACTTCACCTGCTTGAACTTCTGTCTTCTCAATTGTAAATATGATAAAGCTGCAAACCTCACAAAACAGTGCTCTCAAAACAATTTCTAACTGCCTAGTAACCATAAACACTCACCTTTTACTGCATCCCAGTATAGTCCCACTTCACCTTGGCACTTTTTTTTCTCTGCAGCAGCACTAAACCCCTCTTACCCAAACCACTCCATAACTGACCACCAAACCCAAGTGGAAATATAAAGCTTAACCCTGCCTCAAGCTTCAGCAACCTCTACTCACAGATCCTCCCATCCTCCCCCTCCCAACATTTATAACACATACACTCTTTTATAACCTGACAAGCACTGAACAACTGCCATTAACTCACTCTTTAACTCCACCCTGTCAGACATACGCTTATTAGAAGGAACATTCCCCAGATAAACATGAGTCACACTTTCCCATCTGTGATTTAGACACCACCCATTCCTGCAGAACTACAAACATGATTTCAGCACATCCCAACACCCTTCATGCCCACGATGCAGCAGCCTTAATGAAGACACTAAGCATTTATTACTTAATTGCCCAGCAGTCTCTGCACACACACACACACACACACACACAATATGCCTACACATTGTGGCTTATTGTCCCATTAGTACATGGGGCTGGCTTCTTGAAAGATATAGAATAATTAGTGTTTATTCCAGAACACAAATGAGAAAACATGTCTTGTACACACTAAGGGAGTGTATTTTCAGATGGTTGTATGTATGTTGGAGTAGTATTTATGACTGGTTGTCCTTAACTCTGTTGCTGGAAGCAAGCATACCTTAGCCATGTGATTAGCATGTTTGTTAGCTTTGAAATAATGTAACTGGTATGTCCTCAGCTTTAGTTCTCTGAGGCTTTCCACTTAATCCCAAAGGAGATCATTACATTGTATATGAGTGCAGTTTCTCAGCGATAGGTCACATGGGGCCACAGGGATTTTTCAATGAGGATAGGATGGTAATTATGGAAACAATAAT
This sequence comes from Panulirus ornatus, assembly GCF_036320965.1. NCBI lineage: Eukaryota > Metazoa > Arthropoda > Malacostraca > Decapoda > Palinuridae > Panulirus > Panulirus ornatus. Next base: position 55,626,608 of record NC_092236.1, read on the forward strand.
TCCAAGTTGCATTTTACTTCTCTAATGTTTTGGTACAGCCTTCTTCAGAGAATGAATCATTATCTCTGAAAAAGGTTGTATCAAAACATTAGAGAAATAAGATTAAGCTCAGACTTATGTTTCCTTAACCACCCTCTTATCCTCATACCTAAATTAACTTTGTTGGAATGCAAATGGTACTTATAACTGGTGTAACACCGATCATCCAGACTAATCTGGAAAGGTAGACAGTATTTACAAGTATGTGGGACTTGATGTATTTATTTCTCCTCTGCAAGTCCCAAGTCTTCAAATATCCCATTATATTTGTACATTATTATTTTTTCACATTTCAGAATTAGTCTGTATGATGGGTTGTTACCACAGTCTTATTTGTTTTTCATACTTGATCGTCATTTCTTGTATTAGTGAGGTAGCACCAGGAACAGACCAAGAAAAGCCATATCTTGTCACATCCATTCCCTAGCTGCCATATGTAACGCACCAAAACCACAATTACCTATCCACAACTAGGCCTTACAGATGTTTCTATGGTTTACCCCAGACACTTCACATGCCCTAGTTCTGTCCATTGAGAGCAAGTTGACCCTAGTATACCAAATCATTTCAGTCCCCTCTATCCCACACATGTCTTTCACCCTCCTGCATGTTCAGGCCCCATTCACTCAAAATATCTTTATCTCTCTATTCTCTCTGTTCTTCCTATTCTCCTTGTTCCCTCCACATCTGACATATCATCTTTGTCAACCTTTGCTCACTCATTCTCTCCATATGTCCAGAACATTTCAGCACATTTGCTTCAGCTCTCTCAACCACACTCTTTTTATTACCACACCTTCTCTTACCTTTTCATTATTTACTCAATGAAACTACCTCACTCCACATATTGTCCTCAAACATTTAATTTCCAACACATCCACCTCCTCCACACAGGCTTATATAGCCCATGCCTCACATACACATAATATTGTTAGGACTACTATCCCTTCAAACATACCCATTTTAGCTTTCCCAAATAACATTCTCCCTATCCACACATTACAGTGCTCCCAGAATCTTCACTCCCACCTTATCCCACCCTATGACCCACTTCCACTTCCATGGTTCCATTTGCTGCATAGGTGCATAAGCACTAATACTTGCCCATCTCTAACCATTCATTTTTATTTTTACCTACATTATTCTAAAATATGCTTCTTTACATTCTTTCACACTCTCCCACAGCTCCTGTTACAGGAGTAATGTTACTTCTTCCTTAGCTTTTGTCTTCTCACCAACCCATGATTTTACTCGTAAGGCATTTGTAAACCATTTTTCCTTTACCCTTGAGCTTTATTTTACTCAGAGCCAGAACATCCAGCTTTCTTTCTTCAAATATTTTACTTATCTCTGCCCTCTTCTCATCTTGTTTACATCCACACACATTTAGACACCTTAGCCTGATATTTCAGGAGAATGAGTACTCCTTGCTTGGCTTCTTTCAGAAATTGAAGTAAAAAAAGAGGGGTTTCCAGTTCCTTGCTCCTACCCCCTTTAGTTCCCTCTTATGATACAGTCTTTTTCCTGTACCCCATTCATAATTATGGATTATATTTCCCCAAAGCTCAATATTATACAAATGAAAGGTGTGATTATGATGTTTCTTTGATAAACCAATGGCCTCACATGACATCATCTTTAGTTAGTGTTGTTTCTGGGGTTTGAGAGACCTACTCTTTCCCTTATAAGCTGCACTAAATACTGTAACAATGTCACCATGTCTTAGATGGAAATAATGTAACTTGAAAATGACAGGAACATTAATCAAGCATGTACTTGTTGTAATTCTTCAGCAACATAATTGCAGAACCGTTTTTTCCAAACAACTTTAATCAAGAACTTCCTCAGTTTCCTTTGGTGTCAGAAGTGGAGGGAACAAGAAGGGGGAGACCAAACTGGAGATGGAAGGATTAAGTGAAAAATAATTTGAGCAATCAGGGCCTGAGCTTGCATGAGGTTGAAAGGCATGCAAGAGATAGAGTGAATTAGAATGATGTGGTATACAGGGATCAACTTGCTGTCAGTGGAATGAACCATGGCATGTGAGGCATCCGGGTTAAACTATGGAAAGGTCTGTAGGGCCTGGTTGTTAATAGGGAGCTGTAGTTTCTGTGCATTACACATGACAGTTAGAAAATGGATATGAGTGGACACAGCCTTTCTTTGTCTGTTCCTGGCACTACCTCGCTAACATGGAAAGTGGCAATCAAGTATGAAAAAAAGAGTAGAGCATTCATAGTTTAAGTAAACACATTATTCATTGCATTGGCTAATCCTAACTATAGATGGGAAGTGTAGGTGAAGTGTTGGGCATCACAGGCTTGGCAAGTCCCAAGGGAAGGTTTGTAACCATCCATTGTGGTCATTAGTGAGATATTGCAGCTCCAGTGACTCATTTGTTGTTTGAGATACATTCTCTGGCCAGCCAGCAGAGCCTACAATGTGCATGAAATTCTGGTGGGAAATTACCTGTGTAGATTGATGCCAATAACATCCTTCTACATATGGCATCAGTTGACATTTAGAGCACTGAAAGGGTTAAGATTAGTTCTTTGTATTTTACTGAAATTTTCTATACATATTGTCATTATAAATGATAATGCCTCATTGCAAAGATGAATTACAATGGATGTATGATAGATATTTTTACCATTTTTTACAGTTTGCAATACATTGTATTGCACATCAAATAAATTTTGATGCTCATGCATTTATAATGAGTTATAGATATAAATCAATTTTGAAGTGCACTGGAGTAATTTGCTACAAATCGTATCTTGCTAGTAGCAAAATTTATGTAGGCACTGTATATTATCTTTTCTCACCTGAGGACTTTGTATTAATAATGTTAAGGAATAAAGATTGAGGTATTTGCAAGTAAACATAGGTATTCACAAGAGTTGTTTTTCTTGAATTTTTTTTAAATTGCATGCCATCAGTGCAGTTTTGGATGGTAAGAAAATCTTTAGCGATCAATTTCTTTTTTCTCTACAAAAATGCTTAAATATTTTAGGAGACAAGGATCGGTTCAAATTGCCAACCCAGATGGCCAGCCTCCACCTTGAGTTTACCATGTACTATTACCCAGCCAACCCAAATTTCCCAGGTCAGTCATAATTGTATTTTGGTAAATTTCTAATTTCTGTGTATTTCTTCCATAAACCCATTCTTCTCATATATCCTCCCCACTCCCTTCTTTCCCATAGCATTTTACAATTCACTCTGCTTTCTGAAATGTTTTTTCCATTATTTGTGATCCTTTTGATTTTTTGATGTTGCTATAATTGTTGATTTTTTCTTTATACCAGCAAGCTAAATTTTTAGGTACTGTACTCTGTATGACTCTGTTCGCCCTTGGACTTACTTATAGTTTCTCTTTGATATACTGTTTATTACCTCATTTTCATATTTATCTTTTTTTTCTCTTACTGTCTGAATTTTATCATATCCATTTGTCTTATCTGTCAGATACCATTACTGTAATCCCAGGTTATTAGGGTCAATCAAGATCCAGTCCTTTGATATCACTCATGCACATTCTTAACCAATCCCCAGTGTGTTATAGGGAAACTTAGACATAAAAACTTATTGAAGTACTTCTTACCTTTTCACTTTACACACTAATATGATTCATTGAGTTGGACCACCATATCTGTTCATACCACCTTTCTACACCAAATGCTTCCATTGTAAGCAATCCCCAATTATTCCTTTAGCTTCTAAAATATCCCTAGCCCCAATCATATCTTATCTCAAACCATTGGTATCTGCAGAACTTATTTCAGAGGAGGAAAAGTTGAAAAATTGCAGAAAAAGCTGGTGACTTTTACCATTAGTGATAAGTGAATTCTCTGTGGTGTAGGATTTGATTTATATCCAGTCAAATACAAATGTACATTGGATAAATGAGGGGAAAATGTACAATATTTCCCATTTTTTTTCATTTATTATATGAACAATATCATTTTTCATTTTATCTTCAAACATTCCAGGGTGCTGCTGTTCCATCTTAACCTATTTTTGCTGATGCCCATGTCTATTCATTATGAAAATTTCTACTGTATATTAGGGAAATCCTATGAGCAGTCTTCTTCAGCTACCTTTGTCATTACACATTTCTGTATATTCATGCATGGTAACACCCTGCTCATACAAATACTTTTTTTCTTTTAATCCCCCATATCAGAAATCAACTCTTGTCTGCCTCATGTATCCCTAAAAGAATGGAGCTAAGGATACTTAGGTGGATACTCAGGATGGGGATTATCAGAAAACTAAAAAAAAAAATGATTCAGCTTTAGTAATCAAATGAAATATTGAGAAAATTTAATGAAAAGTAGGTAAATTAATGTATTTGTTGCTATTCAGACACTTAAACTTTCTACACCATGCTCCCATCATCTTCAGTGGCAATAATTACAGTTCTTTGTGGCATAAGTCTTTACATACCTGTAAAGCATGGCAGAAAGAGGTGACCAATGTATGCACAGCTTGAGCCAATACGACATTGACCATACAACCTCCGAATTATTTTGAATAAATGGCAGAACCGCTGCTACCTTCCTTACAAGTACTACCTGCCTGGGTATCAGGAGGGTTAGTGATGGCCAGCACTTCATTGGTTGTCAAGTTTCACTCCTCTGACCCTGGTAACTGTCTTGTCATTCTGCCTCATCCACACGTGGGTTGCTGGCATTCTATTCCTAAATATACAGTCTCTCCTTGTCCCATAGAACACTTGACAGCACTTACTCACATTGTTCATGCTTTGTAACACTAGATTTTCTTGCGGTGAGCACTATGTGCTAACCCTGCCTTTTGGCATAATGGTTGGAGCAATAGATAGAAGTAGTAGATAGGAACATTAGGATAGAATTACTAGGGAAGAACATTAAGGAGGAACATTAGGTAAAGGTAGTTGGTAGGAACATTAAGTAGGAGCCTCTGGAAACACTGCGTTAGAGTTGCCTTCTGCCAGTGGCCTGACAAGGGTGAGGCACTAAAGACTAATAAGTAGTGCTGGAGTTCACCAGGAGACTCTTTTGCTTTGGCCATCCCTTTGAGGGAGTTCCCAGATGGTACAGTCAACAGAGATAAAGATAGATAAGTGGCACTCTCAGAATTTTTCTCTGGCACTAATTATAGTTATTTGTGATGTAAGGTATCACTGCATACCCAAAAAAGCATGTCTTCCAATTTATATTGGGGCTGGATGAGACTACCTATTTGAATACAGCAAGAGTCCTGACATCAAAAGCAGATTATATGTTTGACATCAAAAACATATGTGGGAAGTCCCCTGAGTGTTAAATACACATTTAATATTTTCCTCGTTGAATGTTTTTTATACTTCATCTTTGACCTTATTGGTGTCTCTAGTCATCCTTTATTCATTATAACCATAGACTTAATCCTTCACATATTCATATCATCTTTATCATTGAAACTCCCTCACAGTATTCACTTCACACAGCTTTCTTCATTCCACATTCTATCCATTGACCTAAATATACATGTCCATCCCTTAGTGCTTTTTCATGATCCTTATATTCTTTACTAACAATTCCACTGTTGCATACCCTTGCATAACTAGCATTCACTAGAGTTGGCTCCACCATTTATTGCAGCAACCGCCTCCACTCCTGTAAGCTAACGTTTAGACTCCATTACTCAATAAACAAATCCCATTGATCTGACCCAGAGGCTAATTTCCAGACCTCTCTCTTTTTCCTTTCTTTTTGACATTTTAGTTTGATGCTTTTACATATATTTTATTTCATTTTGTTTTGATAGCACTGTATATTCTTCTTAAATAACTTATTGTGTGTATTCATTCTATTTTTTTCTTAATCTCTCTAAAATTCAGAGCTTTTTTCCAGTGCAGTGAGCACCATGAACTCTAACCCTGCCTAATGGCCAGATATCATTGTAGACACTCACAGCTCCTGTATAACCATTTTCTGAAAATTTTTAATTCCTCTTCTTACTTCAGTGCTTTGTAGACTATGCAAGGTTAGAACTGTCGGTAATTGTAAGTAAGAGTATGGTTCTTGTATTTCTAAACAGTTGGACAGCTTTAAAGACAATAGTTATACAGGAGTTGAATGGAACTGATTAGCAGGACAGTACAGAGAAAGAGTTGGAGGTACTCTAAGACCCTTGATAAATCAGGCCTTGAATATGGAGTGTACAGACAGCTCTTGCATCATCAGTTATGGACAGACTTGAAAGTCTGGTTTTCAGACTGAGAGTCTGGTTTTCAGAAGTACAGTAAAGTAATAGACTAGACCAGTAGAGATGAATGACCTTCAATGTAGAGTTGTAGCCACAAGTACAGTTAGAGAAAAAGATTGATGTCAGATGGAAATTTGATATAGGATTGTTAGGAGTTGGTGTTGTGTCCAAAAGATCTGTGATGGTGTGATATGAAGATCTGTGATGGTATGGTTTTCACGATGCTAGAGCAAGATAACTCAGAAAAAGATGTACACAGAATGCTCATTGATTGTAAGACTTTGTCATACACTTTTTTTTTGCCTCTTCAAATTTACTATCTCTTCCACAGTGCCACCACCAAAGTTGTACCTGCAACTGAACCCAGTACAGGTAACCTTTGATCCACTTTCCATCTTGTGGCTCAATTCTTTTGCCCGAAGCCTTCAGCGTGCCATTGTTACCGAGCCATCACCCAGTTCCTACCTTGACGTACACCTAGAGGCCATCATGCCCAGAGTAAGTTATTTCAACAGACACCCAAACTCTTGTTATATCTGTTGACTTACACTATGAGATTTACAAATCATTGTCAAGGAATATTAACTTACTTCCCACCACAGGAAATGACCATGCAAACTATATTTGAAAGTTTTTAATCATGCTTCCTGGATGCATAGCATCCATATTTAAAACTTGGTCTTTATGTGTGTGGGAAAGTGCATGAAAGGAGAAAGTTGAGAGCAAATGTGAATATGAGCAAGGTAATTAGGTTCAGCAGGGTTGAGGTCAAGTAAATTAGGATGCAAGTTTAAATAGAAAAAGATTGGAGGAAGTGAAGTGTTTTAGATATCTGGGAGTGGACTTGCAGCAAATGGAACCATGGAAGTGGAAGTGAGTCACAGGACTTTCATAAGGTTAGAAAGGTCTCTTGGGGCAAGAATTTAGTACATATAGCTTTCTTTTACATTTGAGGCTCTATTTAAAGACAAAAGTCCACATCAAGGCTGGGCCTTAATTGAAATGTAGAGAAGATTATGTATGGGAAAAAGAAGAAACAAGGGAAAGTATTTATGAATTTTAAAATGTGCCAGTTCATAGTTATTGGAAAAAACATGAGAAAGTAGAGAGTTCCAAAGCCTCGAGGTGTAGGGAAAGAAACAGTTATCAAAACAACCCACACTTGAGTTGCCAACAGCCACACAATAATCATGTGATGCAGCAGCATGCCAAGTATTGCTTGGTTTAGCTAGTGGTGGGGGCAAACAAGCAGTCAGCTCATGTGAGCAAAAATCAAAGTAATAGCTATAGGAGAGGGGAACTACACCAGCATTGTGGCATAGGGCAAGAGGGTCAAGTTTGGAAGTTAGCCTGGGAGAGTTTATTTTTTGGACTGCCTTCAACTCAACTCTCTTTAGTAAGGATGCAGAACTAGGACCACCCCAGATGTAAGAGAGGTATTCCATACAAGAACGAATCTGCCTTTTGTATGAACTGAGCATCTGTTCAGAAGAAAAGGAGTTTCAACATCTCATCAGGACTCCTAGTTTCTTAGAGGCATACTTAGCTGTTTCCATAATGTAGGGTTGCCAGGGGAGAGTGGATGTTACTGTAATACCAAGTATGTTCATCAAGTCGAGAGGTGGAATTACAGAATCATCAAAGGAGAGGCGAGAGTTGTGAGAAGTTTTCAATAAAGTGATGGTAGAAACTGGATCTTGGAGGCATTAAACTTAACTAGATTTCATCTACCCCACTGAGATATCCTGTCTAAGTCTGAGTTTATTGAGGAAGTTGTGTTAAAATGAGATGCAGATCAAGTGAGGGAAGAAGGTGCAGAACTGAAGGATGTGGATGAATGCAGTGTTGAGTCATCAGCTAGTGAATCCATTTGGTAATTTATGGTAGAGAGGAAATTGTTGAAAAAAAGGAAAAAAATGTAGGGGACACCACTATTGATGGAGAAAGCAGGAGAGGCTGATTCATCAACAACCACAGAGATAGATTAGCCAGAAAGGAAGCTAGGTATGAAGGAACAAAGTGAGGGAGGGAAGCCAAAAGAGAGGAGCTTAGAGATGAGACACCTGATGACACACCCTTCCAAAAGCTTTGGATATGTCAAGGGCATCTTCACGAGACATCCCAAAATCTTTCAGGGATGAAGACCAGACATTAGTAAGATAGGAAAGATTATCACCAGTGGATATTAGTTAACAGAAGCCTTGCTGGTGATCAGAGAGAAGACTATGAGTTTCAAGGTGTCTAAGGATAAAGGAGTTGAGAAGGGATTCAAAAACTTTAAAAATGGTAGATGTCAAAGTAATAGGATGATAGTTAGAGGGGTCAGAACAGTCACCCTTCTTAGGGATAGGATGTGTCAATGCATGCTTGCAAGAAGAACAAAAAGATATTTCTTCCACTGAAATATGATGTAATGAAATGCTTCTTTACTTGAAATCATCACAGAAAATATATGATAATGCTTCCCCAAAACGACAGATACCCAACTAATACAAACTGAATAATCACAGAATCTATTAAAAGGGTAACCATTATTTGTTATTTACAGGCCTTAATGTCACCAAAGATACATTTCAACTCAAGATTTAAATTCAACATGAAAAACAGTCTTTATACTAAGGTTTTCAAGCAAATATATTACCCTTATGTAAATATATTACCCTTTTGTTATAAATATATTACCCTTTTGTTATAAAATTGAAATATGACATAAAGAAATGCTTCTATACATACTTGGAGTAATGATGAAAAAGATCTCACAATGCCTCCCCAAGGCAACAGATACCCAATAAATATGAACTGAATAATCACAGAATCCTCTAAAAGAGTAACCATAAATTACTAATTTACAGACCTGAATATGTCCCCAAAATATAATTCAACCCAGATTCAAATTCAGAATGAAAAATAGGACTTGTCCTGCAGTTTTCATGCAAATCTATTACCCTCACAAAAATACCAAAAATTACCGGTAATAGTTCCGGGAATTTTTTGTAGCCCTAAGACCTTTTTGTTTTAGAATTGAAATATGACGTAATGAAACAGTTCAGTACTGAACTAAAAGAGTGAGTAACATTTGACCACTTATTGACAGGTCGTAATGTCCTTAAAGATATATATCAACTCCAGATTAAAATTCAACATAAAAAATAGTCCTTATACTGAGGTTTTCAAGTAAATTGCAGGGAATTTTTCAGCCCAAAAACTTTTTTGTTTTAAAATTGAAGTATAATGTAATGAAAAGCTTCCATATTTGAAATAATCATGGAAAATATCTCATGATGCTTCCCCATGCCGACAGATACCCAATAAATGTGATTTGAATAATCACAAAAACTTATAATAGAGTAACCATTAGTTACTTATTTACAGGCCTTAATGTCCCTGAATATATATTTCAACTCCAGATTAAAATTCATCTTGAAAATAATCTTTATATTGAGGTTTTCAAGCAAATCAATTACCCTAAAAAATACCAAAAATTGCAAGTAATTATTAATTATAGTTTTGGGATTTTTTTAGCTGAAAAAACTTTTTGCTTTAGAATTGAAATATGACATGATGAAACATTTCTGTACTTGAAATAATCGTTGAAAATATCTCATAATGCTTCTTCAAGCTGACAGATACCCAATAAATACAAACCGAATGATCATAGAATCTTCTAAAAGAGTTGCCATTAATTACTTATTTGCACACCTTAATGTCCCCCAACCTATATCTCAACCTCAGATTTCAGTTTAGCATGAAAAATAGTCCTTATAAAGAGGTCTTGTACCTCTTGCACCAGGAGTTCCATCTAACTTTATGCAGCGTTCAGGAAGTATTGGACAATTGAGTAGCAAGTGCTCAATGTCTTTGTCATGGTAGTTGCATTTTGGGCACAAAGGGTCTTAGAATATGTTGAAAATGTGTATGTTCTGTTGTATGATGGGTGATGTCCAGAGCGTAAATGGTAATGCGTGACTCACTTTTGCTTGGGGAATGTTGCTTCTGATGGATGTATTTCTCTTAGGGTTGAATTTATAACAAAGTTAGGAGGGAAGTATTTATGTGCTTGATGGGTTACTTCAATGTATTTTTGTTTTGTCAGTGTTATACTAGTTAGGGTTAGCAGATCTGCGAGTAGAAGTTGCTGAAGAGTGAGGCAGGGGTAAGCTTTTCATTTCTACTAGGGGGTTGATGTTTAGTTGTGGAGTGGTTTACACAGAAGGGGTCTAATGCTATTGCATAGCATTGAGTGCCAGGCATGTTAAGGTGGGATTGTATTGGGAGGATCTTTGTTTCATTGTGTATGTTTTGTTTGGTAGTGCTTGCAAGGTCACCACTGATTGTTCTGAGTGTATTATTGTGTATGATTTGCTGTTTTGTTTTGTTTGCTTTTAAGAGGGTAGAAGACCATGCAAGTGAGGAGTATTTTAGAGTGTAGCAGATGAATTATTTATTTGTAAGCCGATGTTTTGTAAACCAGGATCTGCCTCACCATGGCAGCTAGGGAGTGGACATGAACAGTTGAGGCCATTCTTCATCTGCCCTTGGCACTACATTGTCATGCAGGAAATGGTGAACCAGAAAAATTTTTTGTTTTCCAAAATATGTTTTGTTACAGATAATCATTGATGGAGTGGGTGAACATAGTAACCAGCGAGACCGTCCACATGCTATGCACATCCAAGCAACTCGGCTTATCCTTTCCAATGTGCGGCAAGCTGACCCTACTCTCCCAGGTTCTCTTGCCTCTCTAGCAAATAGTCTTGAAGCAGCTCAGCAGGGAGAGCTGTTCTTTGCCTCAACTTTTCCCACATCATCAGAAGACTTTCAACCCATATGTCATAAGTTTGTCAAGCATGCCATAGGTAAGTTCTCTTCTAATGTAAGAATTTACTTTTTGCTATTTGAGAGATGAGTATCATAGTATGATGCATTCTTTTTGTATTTTACATATCCAGACTCATTCTCTCATGTCTGACAGAACGATTGTTAGCAAAACCACAAAAAGTCAGCAGTTTGTAAAGCTAATGTGGGTTAGGGGTTTTATGTGCTGTAACTCTTATTTATTTGGGTTATTGGTTAAAGTTGTGTTTTGCTTTGATGCCAATGAACTACATACTTATGATTTGAAAAAATGATCAGTAGTACACATACTGTGAAATACATGGTCATATCACAATACTTAGCAGAATTGTCAGATAACCAGACATCTTGTATGTGCTAGTCATGAATTGAGTTTGCTTAAATCTATCAGTCCATCAATGGGTGTTACCAAACTCCACCTGCATGTAGAAACACTATGATTTGAAGGCCACTTTCTGCAAAGCTTTATCACATTAACTGACAAAAAAGGAGAGTCTTATAAAGGAACTTCTTACTCCAAAGGAATTCATCATTTTCATGCACTTGAGTGTAATGCACAAAATGCATACTCTCATTCTTCATAAAAGAGAATCTCTATGGAATCCCACCTACAAAACTGATCATCTTGTAACTTAATGCCAGTGGCATCAGAAACAAACAGAAAAATACTCAACCAACTCAGTGAATGCAACATCCTTACAGCTCTCATCCAAGAAGCCAGACTCACATCCAGATTTACCTTCCCACCTCTGTACAACTACACAAATTTAAAAGATGACAGCCAACTTGAAAAGGAGGAGTACCCAAAACACTTGTTGACAAGACAATACCTTTCTCCAACACTGCTCTGCTGACATTACACAACAGCCCTCACACCATGACAACACCCTAGAAATACAGTTCTTGAAAATAAAATTTCTCATTGCTATCTACAACATAACATTTATTTACCTCCTCCTTCTACCTATCCTCCCTTATATATTCCCAACTGCAAAACCTGGCCAGCATACCCAACACGTATGTCTGTGGAAATTTCAGTGCCCACCATTCCACCTGGCTTAACACTCACACCCATGATCCCCCTAGGTGAACTACTCATAAACCACCTGCAACCTCTCAGTAAGCTCAACATATGCATCCAGCCAACCAGACTCCCAGCAGTCAACCTAACTGAACATCACCTACCCACCAACACTCCACATAAGGATCAACTGGAGCACACTACATAAACTTTCCTCTGTCCATTTGGCTGACCCTACCCACACAACCACCAAAAAATATACATGAACTACAGGAAAGCAAACTGGAAACAAAGCTCCAGATCTTCAGTGTGGGTGATTTCCTATCCCTAGATCATGCAAAGTCGCACTTCTTCATTATTTCCAACCATGTCAGCAAGTAGCACACACCACAAGGGCATAAAAAGAGATACAATCCAAACATCTCCCCACTAATTACAAACCTCATAAAGCAAAGAATCCAGCACAGACAAAACCAATCACCCTTGACAGAAGTTAAAGTATTTATGCAGATTGTACAAGACACATCACTAATCCATCTGCTGAAAGACAAACTGAATACAGGCTCTCCTTCCTCAGAAAATGAACCACAAGACCCACAGGAACCAACTCTGGTTCACATAAAAGAAAATCTGCACTATCTACATCACTCCAGGCCCTACTCATGAGGCAGTCCTAATCCATTCCAATGAAATACCCTTTCTCAAATACACACAAACATATAAGATACCACTCAGGAATCAGCCATGAACCAAATTCATGTCTGAACAAGAAAAATCATGAAAACACAAAATCCATGCAGTAGCAGCTGGCCACCCATCCTTCTTTCCCACATATACAACCAATGCATTATGAACCTTAAAGAACTTAAAGATGTTGAAATTTCATGTATATCTAATTTAAACACAGTTAAAAAAAGGAAAAATTTTTCTTGTACAGTAATCTGTATGTTCTTTTATTGTTTTAGAATTTTAATGTATTTTCTCTGTTACAGCTGAAGACAATGTAAGAAATCCTCCTGTGATAGACAGCACATTGTATGAAGCCATCAATAATATGAATCGTGATGCACTTTGGATTCAGGCAAGAGACATACTCTTCCTGCACTTTGAGCCCCTCTGGGTAGAATTCTTTGGGGTACCAGCAGCACGCAACAGACCTGTTCCTTTTGTAGATGCTTTCCCTTTGTCCCTCTGGATCTATGTCAAACCAAAATCTAGTCTACTTGTTGCCTCTAGAAAGCCAGGTGTAGGGTCATGTGAGGAAAAAGACAAGAGATCACATAAGCATCAGTTAAGAAACTCTCATGCTGAAGACTTAAGCCAAGACTTGAATAGTTTTAGTGAGAAAGATAAAGTGGTGCACAGCAGTGGGTCAGGGGAGTGTGGGGAGGGTAGCCGCCCAGAAGCAGCTACACACATATTCGCTCACACGCCAAGTCTAGTCAGTGCCCAGCTTAATCATTATCAGTACCTGTTCCTCATGCGACAGTTAGATGTTATTACAGAGCTCACATCTTACCTTACTTATGATACGATCAACATCCTGACTCACCCCAACATGGCAGGTGTGGCCTTAACTCAGGAAAACCTGGGGGACACTCTAGTAGTCTCCGCCGTGGTGCCTCAGGTGGATGTGTCACTAGTGATGCCTCCACCACATACCAGTAAAGACTTTATGGCTGGGGACATGGAGAGCTTCCTTCCTGACTCATCATCCACAGCAGATCTCCATGACCTCGGCTCTCCTAGCTGTGAAGTAAGAAACTCTGCTTCAGAACACAGTATAGTTCAGAAAGCAGGTGAAACAGATGCTTGCTCCATTACTAGCGACATCACCAAATCTTACAGTGTTGATCAACTGACTTCTCCCCAGCCTGTGCCAGTGTCTACCTCCATCACCAGGCAGCCATCTAGCACTGCCAATGGTAACATAAGCCAGCCTCCGGTCAGTCAGCACTCACCAGCCAGTACAGGTAAGCAACAGTCACCCTCTGCTACTGTAAAACATGCCGCAAGCAGACAGCTATCAAGTAGCTTGACTAACCTGCCCCGTAGTATACGAAGCAGCCAGATTCTCGACACTGACCCATCCCACATCAACGGCCCAATGATGCAATTAAATCTCCATGATAACCTTAATGCAGGCATTTCTTCCATGCGTAAAGGCCTTACTAGTGGTTTTACGAATCTTATGTCTACCATTGAGTCTGCTGTGAAAACTAGTCCAGAAGACATGAGTGACACTCTTTCAGTTCGTAGTGACCTGAGTTCTGACAGCGACAACTTCATAGTAGTCAACATAGACTCAGAGCGCACGGACAGCGGCCTAGGGGATGCTCTGTTTCGTGTGGGGAACAAGCCACCTCCGTCTTCCATAGAACTTGCATCAGAAGTGTTTGAAGAGCCAACGCCTAGTGAAATATCAGATGTCACCAGTTCCTTCAGAAGAAAAGATACAGTAAGTAAGGAGACATTGAATAATTGATTTATGTAAGTTAAGACTTGTTTGGAATATTAAAATATTTTTGCATTATATGAGATTGTTTAGATCACAGTTATATATTTTCGATAATGATATTAGTCAGCATGCTTGTCAGTATCTGAATATCATTTTTACAAACTTTGAGAAAGGTTTTGCATGTACTGACTCATATATGTATGTATATACTCCACGAGTAAGATTCGAACCCTAGATAGGGTGCCTGGCTGCCTCATGACACATAGGATTTTGGTGTTGATACATGTGTTCCAACCTTAACTTGGTGGGGTAGCATGGACTTTAATCTGTCATGGCTCCAGTGGTGTGACAAATATGTCAATGGACAGACAAATGTATGCAGTGCTTGCCAGTGGTGTGAGTGTGCTGTGGCTCTACCATCAAGGATAAACATGAAATAGAACTGTATGTATTCACCACCAACTAGTACTTAATGGTTTCTTTTTTCTCTTTATATGCTAATACTAAGAACTTTAATTTATCCCCAGGTAATTTTAAAGCACATCTTATTATCATCCAGATCATTATGAAAGAAATATCAAGAAACAATAACATAAGAAAAATAATTGAACACACACACACACACACACACACACACACACACACACACACACACACACACACACACACACACACACACACACACACACAACCCCCTTAACCACAAGGTATCCCTCACTTTCCCTTTAACAGTCAGGCCAGTGTATAGCCAAGAATAGCATAGGAAAGATGGAATTATTGTAGTGGTTTTGGGATTTGAAAATTTATAAATTGATTGCACTCGATGAGGTGGATTATCTCCGTAGAACATGTAGTGATGCATGCACAGAAAAATTACATTCACCTTCATAATTATCATCACAGAATAGTGTCAGAGGGGCAGGTATGCAGTCTGTTGGGGATGAAAGGGCTTGGGAAGCGAGTCAGTTGTTGTTTGCCAGTGATACAGCACTGGTGGCTGATTTGAGTGAGAAACTGCAAAGGTTGTTGACTGATTTTGGAAAAGTGTTTTAAAGAGAAGGTGGAGAGTAAATTTGAATAAGTGCAAGGTTATTAGTTTCAGTAGGGTTGATGGACAAGGTATGAGAAGATTGGGAGGTGGGTTGATTAGAAAGGGTAGTGAGTGGTGGGATGAAGAAGTAAGAGTATTAGTGAAAGAGAAGAGAGAGGCATTTGGACGATTTTTGCAGGGAAAAAATGCAGTTGAGTGGGAGACGTATAAAAGAAAGAGACGGGAGGTCAAGAGAAAGGTGCAAGAGGTGAAAAATGGTCAAATGAGAGTTGGGGTGAGAGAGTATCATTAAATTTTAGGGAGAATAAAAAGATGTTCTGGAAGGAGGTAAATAAAGTGCGTAAGACAAGGGAGCAAATGGGAACTTCAGTGAAGGGCGCAAATGGGGAGGTGATAACAAGTAGTGGTGATGTGAGAAGGAGATGGAGTGAGTATTTTGAAGGTTTGTTGAATGTGTTTGATGATAGAGTGGCAGATATAGTGTGTTTTGGTCGAGGTGGTGTGCAAAGTGAGAGGGTTAGGGAAAATGATTTGGTAAACAGAGAAGAGGTAGTAAAAGCTTTGCGGAAGATGAAAGCCGGCAAGGCAGCAGGTTTGGATGGTATTGCAGTGGAATTTATTAAAAAAGGGGGTGACTGTATTATTGACTGGTTGGTAAGGTTATTTAATGTATGTATGACTCATGGTGAGGTGCCTGAGGATTGGCGGAATGCGTGCATAGTGCCATTGTACAAAGGCAAAGGGGATAAGAGTGAGTGCTCAAATTACAGAGGTATAAGTTTGTTGAGTATTCCTGGTAAATTATATGGGAGGATATTGATTGAGAGGGTGAAGGCATGTACAGAGCATCAGATTGGGGAAGAGCAGTGTGGTTTCAGAAGTGGTAGAGGATGTGTGGATCAGGTGTTTGCTTTGAAGAATGTATGTGAGAAATACTTAGAAAAGCAAATGGATTTGTATGTAGCATTTATGGATCTGGAGAAGGCATATGATAGAGTTGATAGAGATGCTCTGTGGAAGGTATTAAGAATATATGGTGTGGGAGGCAAGTTGTTAGAAGCAGTGAAAAGTTTTTATCGAGGATGTAAGGCATGTGTACGTGTAGGAAGAGAGGAAAGTGATTGGTTCTCAGTGAATGTAGGTTTGCGGCAGGGGTGTGTGATGTCTCCATGGTTGTTTAATTTGTTTATGGATGGGGTTGTTAGGGAGGTAAATGCAAGAGTTTTGGAAAGAGGGGCAAGTATGAAGTCTGTTGGGGATGAGAGAGCTTGGGAAGTGAGTCAGTTGTTGTTCGCTGATGATACAGCGCTGATGGCTGATTCATGTGAGAAACTGCAGAAGCTGGTGACTGAGTTTGGTAAAGTGTGTGAAAGAAGAAAGTTAAGAGTAAATGTGAATAAGAGCAAGGTTATTAGGTACATTAGGGTTGAGGGTCAAGTCAATTGGGAGGTGAGTTTGAATGGAGAAAAACTGGAGGAAGTGAAGTGTTTTAGATATCTGGGAGTGGATCTGGCAGCAGATGGAACCATGGAAGCGGAAGTGGATCATAGGGTGGGAGAGGGGGCGAAAATTCTGAGAGCCTTGAAGAATGTGTGGAAGTCGAGAACATTATCTCGGAAAGCAAAAATGGGTATGTTTGAAGGAATAGTGGTTCCAACAATGTTGTATGGTTGCGAGGCGTGGGCTATGGATAGAGTTGTGCGCAGGAGGATGGATGTGCTGGAAATGAGATGTTTGAGGACAATGTGTGGTGTGAGGTGGTTTGATCGAGTAAGTAACGTAAGGGTAAGAGAGATGTGTGGAAATAAAAAGAGCATGGCTGAGAGAGCAGAAGAGGGTGTTTTGAAATGGTTTGGTCACATGTAGAGAATGAGTGAGGAAAGATTGACCAAGAGGATATATGTGTCGGAGAAGAGGGAGACCAAATTGGAGGTGGAAAGATGGAGTGAAAAAGATTTTGTGTGATCGGGGCCTGAACATGCAGGAGGGTGAAAGGAGGGCAAAGAATAGAGTGAATTGGAGCGATGTGGTATACCGGAGTTGACGTGCTGTCAGTGGATTGAATCAAGGCATGTGTATGGGGGTGGGTTGGGCCATTTCTTTCGTCTGTTTCCTTGCGCTACCTCGCAAACGCGGGAGACAGCGACAAAGCAAGAAAAAAAAAATATATATATATATATATATATATATATATATATATATATATATATATATATATATATATATACATATATATATATATATATATATATATATATATATATATATATATATATATATATAAATATTTTTTATTTTATTTTGAAGGATTTTTGGAGAGAGGGGCAAATATGCAGTCTGTTGTGGATGTGAGAGCTTGGGAAGTGAGTTGTTGTTCGCTGATGATACAGCACTGGTAGCTGATTCAGGTGAGAAACTGCAGACGTTGGCGACTGAGTTTGGTAAAGTGTGTGAAAGAAGAAAGCTGAGAGTAAATGTAAATTAGAGCAAGGTTATTAGGTTCAGTAGGGTTGAGGGACAAGTAAATTTCGAGGTAAGTTTGAATGGCGAAAAACTGGAGGAATTGAAGTGTATTAGATATCTGGGAGTGGATTTGGCAGAGGATGGAACCCTGGAAGCGGAAGTGAGTCACAGGGTGGGGAGGGGGTGAAGGTTCTGGGAGTGTTGAAGAATGTGTGAAAGATGAGAACGTTATCTCAGAGAGCAAAAATGGGTATGGTTGAAGGAATAGTGGTTCCAACAATGTTATATGGTTTTGAGGCATGCATTATAGATAGGGTTGTGCGGGGGAGGGTGGATGTGTTGGAAATGAGATGTTTGAGGACAATATGTGGTGTAAGGTGGTTTGATTAAGTAAGTAATGAAAGGGTAAGAGATGTGTGGTAATAAAAAGAGTGTGGTTGAGAGAGCAGAAGAGGGTCTATTGAAATAGTTTGGTCACATGGAGAGAATGAGTGAGGAAAGAGTGACATAGAGGATATATGTGTCAGAGGTGGCGGGAGCGAGGAGGAGTGAGAGACCAAATTGGAGGTGTAGGGATGGAGTGAAAAAGATCTTGAGCGATCGGGGCCTGAACATACAGGAGGGTGAAAAGCGTGCAAGGAATAGAGTGAATTGGAACGATGTGGTATACTGTGGTTGACGTGCTGTCAGTGAATTGAACCTGGGCATATGAAGCATCTGGGATAAACCATGGAAAGTTTTATGGGGCCTGGATGTGGAAAGGGAGCTGTTGTTGGTACATTTCACATGACAGCTAGAGACAGTGTTTATGAATGTGGCCTTTGTTGTCTTTTCCTAGTGCTTCTTCATGCGCACAGGGGGAGGGGGGTGCTATTTCATGTGTGGCAGGGTGACGCTGGGAATGGATGAATGCAACAAGTGTGAATGTGTACATGTCTGTATATGTATATGTCTGTGTATGTATATGTATGTATGTGTGCGTGTGTGGGCGTTTATGTATATACATGTGTATGTGGGTGGGTTGGCCATTCTTTCGTCTGTTTCCTTGTGTTATCTCACAAACACAGGAGACAGCGACTAAGTATAATAAATAGAAAAAATGAATATTATAATGTGTGAAGTGATTTGATTAAGTAATATGGTATTTAAGGATTTGGAGTCTAAAGACTGTAATTCATAATATTAACCGGTTAATTACCACCTTTTACTAATTATGGTGAAGTTAAAAATGCTAATTACTCGAATAATTATACGAATTTTTAGATTTTGACCACAGATTCGTATTCAGCACACGTAAAAGTATCTGTGCTAACAATTTCAAGAAAATCTATTTTCTCAAAAAAATCAAGAAAAATTCAAGGCGCCATTGCATTTTTTTTGCTCTGATTTTCAACTTCCTCAGATTTTAATGAAAATCTGTGTATAGGTGTTATTTTATATGGTATTTAAGTATTTAGAGTCAAAAGACTGTAGTTCATGATATTAACCGGTTAATTAGAACCTGGACTAATTATGATAAAATTTAAATGCTAATTACTCGGGTAATGATACGAATTTTTTAGATTTTGACCACAGATTCGTATTCAGCATACACAAAAGTATCTATGCTGAAAATTACAAGAAAATCTATTTTCTCAAAAAAGTCAAGAAAAATCCTCAGATTTTAATGAAAATCTGTGTATAGATGTTATTTTATATGGTATTTAAGTATTTGCAGTCAAAAGACTGTAATTCATAATATTAACCGGTTAATTACCACCTGGACTAATTATAAAATTCAAACGCTAATTACTCGAGTAATTATCCGAATTTTTAGATTTTGACCACAGATTCGTATTCAGCATGCATAAATGTATATATGCTGAAAATTACAATAAATCTATTCAAAAGATTAAGAAAAATCCAAGGCTATAGCCTTGCGTTTTTTTTTTGCTCACATTTTCAACTTCCTCAGATTTTAATGAAAATATGTGTATAGATGTTATTTAAATGGTATTCTAATATTTACAGTCAAAAGACTGTAATTCATAATATTAAGCGGTTAATTACCACCTGGACTAATTATAAAACTTAAATGCTAATTACTCGAGTAATTATCCGAATTTTTAGATTTTGACCAGAGATTCGTATTCAGCATACATAAAAGTATCTATGTTGAAAATTACAAGAAAATCTATTCAAAAAACTCAAGAAAAATCCAAGCATTTTTTGGCTCAGATTTTCAACTTCCTCAGATTTTAATGAAAATCTGTGTATAGACGTTATTTTATATGGTATTTGAGTAGTTGGAGTCAAAAGACTGTAATTCATAATATTAACCGTTTAATTAGCACCTTTTACTAATTATGAAGTTAAAAATGCTAATTACTCGAATGATTATACGAATTTCTAGATTTTGACCACAGATTCGTATTCAGCACACGTAAAAGTATATATGCTAACAATTTCAAGAAAATCCATTTCTTCAAAAACATCAAGAAAAATTCAAGGCGCCTGGCGTTTTTTTTTTGCTCAGTTTTTGAACTTCAGATTTTAATGAAAATCTGTGTGCAGATGTTATTTTATATGGTATTTAAGTATTTGGAGTCAAAAGACTGTAATTCATAATATTAACCGGTTAATTAGCACCTGGACTAGTTATGATAAAATTTAAATGCTAATTACTCGAGTAATTATACGTATTTTTAGATTTTGACCACAGATTCGTATTCAGCATACATAAAAGTATCTGTGTTGAAAATTACAAGAAAATATTTTTTCAAAAAAAAAAAAAAAATCCAGGCTATATAGCCTTGCGTTTTTTTTTTTTTTTTTTGCTCAGATTTTCAACTTCCTCAGATTTTAATGAAAATCAAAAGACTGTAATTCATAATATTAATCGTTTAATTAGCACCTTTTACTAATTATGAAGTTACAAATGCAATTTACTCGAGTAATTATCCGAATTATTAGATTTTGACCACAGATTCGTATTCAGCGTACATAAAAGTATCTATGTTGAAAATTACAAGAAAATCTATTTCAAAAAAATCAAGATTTTCAACTTCCTCAGATTTTAATGAAAATCTGTGTATAGATGTTATTTTATATGGTGTTTGAGTATTTGGAGTCAGAAGACTTAAATTCATAATATTAACCGTTTAATTAGCACCTTTTACTAATTATGATGAAGATAGAAATGCTAATTACTCGAGTAATTATCCGAATTTTTAGATTTTGAGAACAGATTCGTATTCAGCATGCATAAAGTTATCTATGCTGAAAATTACAAGAAAATCTATTTTTTCCTCAGATTTCCAACTTCTTTAGATTTTAATGAAAATCCGTGTATACATGTTATTTTATACGGTATTTGAGTATTTGCAGTCAAAAGACTGTAATTCATAATATTAACGTTTAATTAGCACCTTTTACTAATTATACTGAAGTTAAAAATGCTAATTACTCGAATAATTATACGAATTTCTAGATTTTGACCACAAATTCGTATTCAGCTCACGTAAAAGTATCTATGCTAACAATTTCAAGAAAATCTATTCAAAAAAATCAAGAAAAATTCAAGGCGCCTTGCATTTTTTTGCTCTGATATTCAACTTCCTCAGATTTTAATGAAAATCTATGTATATATGTTATTTCATATGGTATTTAAGTATTTGGAGTCAAAAGACTGTAATTCACAATATTCACCGGTTAATTACCACCTGGACTAATAAAATTTAAATGCTAATTACTCGAGTAATTATCCGAATTTTTAGATTTTGACAACAGATTCGTATTCAACATGCATAAAAGCATCTATGCTGAAAACTATAAAAAAATATATTTTCAAAAAAATCAAGAAAAATCCGAGGCTTTAGCCTTGCGGTTTTTTTTTTTTTTTCATATTTTCAACTTCCTCAGATTTTAATGAAAATCTGTGTATAGGTGTTATTTTATATGTTATTTAAGTATTTGCAGTCAAAAGACTGTAATTCATAATATTAACCGGTTAATTACCACCTGGACTAATTATGATAAAATTTAAATGCTAATTACTCGAGTAATTATCCGAATTTTTAGATTTTGACCACAGATTCGTATTCAGCGTACATAAAAGTATCTATGTTGAAAAATACAAGAAAATCTATTTTTTCTAAAAAATCATTTTTTTAGCTCAAATTTTTAACATCCTCAGATTTTAATGAAAATCTGTGTATAGATGTTACTTTATATTGTATTTGAGTAATTGCAGTCAAAAGACTATAATTCATAATATTAACCGTTTAATTAGCACCTTTTAGTAATTATGATGAAGTTAGAAATGCTAATTACTCGAGTAATTATCCGAATTCTTAGATTTTGACAACAGATTCGTATTCCGCATGCATAAAAGTATCTTTGCTGAAAATTAGAAGAAAATCTATATTTTCCAAAAAATCAAGAAAAATCCAAGGCCTTGCGTTTTTTTTTTGCTCAGATTTTCAACTTCCTCAGATTTTAATGAAAATCTGTGTATAGGTGTTATTTTATATGTTATTTAAGTATTTGGGGTCAAAAGACTGTAATTCATAATATTAACCGTTTAATTAACACGTTTTACTAATTATAATGAAGATAGAAATGCTAATTACTCGAGTAATTATCCGAATCTTTAGATTTTCACCACAGATTCGTATTCAGCATACATAAAAGTATCTATGCTGAAAATTAGAAGAAAATCTACTTTTCAAAAAAATCACGTAAAATCCAAGGCATTTTTTTTTTTGCTCAGATTTTCAACTTCCTCTGATTTTAATGAAAATATGTGTATATATGTTATTTTATATGGTATTTAAGTATTTGCAGTCAAAAGAGTGTAATTAATATTAACCGGTTAATTACCACCTTTTACTAATTATGGTGAAGTTAAAAATGCTAATTACTCGAATAATTATACGAATTTATAGATTTTGACCACAGATTCGTATTCAGCACACGTAAAAGTATGTATGCTAACAATTTCAAGAAAATCTATTTTCTCAAAAAAATCAAGAAAAATTCAAGGCGCCTTTCATTTTTTTTGCCCTGATTTTCAACTTCCTCAGATTTTAATGAAAATCTGTGTATAGGTGTTATTTTATATGGTATTTAAGTATTTAGAGTCAAAAGACTGTAATTCATAATATTAACCGGTTAATTACCACCTGGAGTAATTATGAAATTTAAATGCTAATTACTCGAGTAATTGTACGAATTTTTAGATTTTGACCACAGATTCGTATTCAGCATACATAAAAGTATCTATGTTGAAAATTACAAGAAAATCCATTTTTTCAAGAAAATCAAGAAAAATCCTAGGCTATAGGCTATAGCCTTGCATTTTTTTTTTTTTTTTGCTCAGATTTTCAACTTCCTCAGATTTCAATGAAAATCTGTGTATAGATGTTATTTTATATGATATTTGAGTATTTGGAGTCAAAAGACTATAATTCATAATATTAACCGTTTAATTATTACCTTTTAGTAATTATGAAGTTAGAAATGCTAATTACTCGAGTAATTATCCGAATTCTTAGATTTTGACAACAGATTCGTATTCAGCATGCATAAAAGTATCTGCTGAAAATTATAAGAAAATCTATATTTTCCAAAAAATCAAGAAAAATCCAAGGCTATAGCCTTGCGTTTTTTTTGCTCGATTTTCAACTTCCTCAGATTTTAATGAAAATCTGTGTATAGGTGTTATTTTATATGTTATTTAGTATTTGGAGTTAAAAGACTGTAATTCATAATATTAACCGTTTAATTAACACGTTTTACTAATTATAATGAAGATAGAAATTCTAATTACTCGAGTAATTATCCGAATCTTTACATTTTGACCACAGATTCGTATTCAGCATACATAAAAGTATCTATGCTGAAAATTAGAAAATCTATTTTTCAAAAAAGTCACGTAAAATCCAAGGCTATAACCTGGCGTTTTTTTTTGCTCAGATTTTCAACTTCTGATTTTAATGAAAATATATGTATAGATGTTATTTTATATGGTATTTATGTATTTGCAGTCAAAAGACTGTAATTCATATTAACCGGTTAATTACCACCTTTTACTAATTATGAAGTTAAAAATGCTAATTACTCGAATAATTATACGAACTTTTAGATTTTGACCACAGATTCGTATTCAGCACACGTAAAATTATCTATGTTGAAAAATACAAGAAAATCTATTTTTTCAAAAAAATCAAGAAAAATCCAAGGCCTTGCATTTTATTTTACTCAGATTTTCAACTTACTCAGATTTTAATGAAAATCTGTGTATAGATGTTATTTTGTATGGTATTTGAGTATTTGGAGTCAAAAGACTGTAATTCATAATATTAAACGTTTAATTAGCACATTTTAGTAATGATTAAGTTAGAAATGCTAATTAGTCGAGTAATTATCCGAATTTTTAGATTTTGACCACAGATTCGTATTCAGCATACATAAAAGTATCTATGCTGAAAATTACAAGAAAATATATTTAAAAAAAAATCAAGAAAAATCCAGATTTTCAACTTCCTCAGATTTTAATGAAAATCTGTGTATAGGTATTATTTTATATGGTATTTAAGTATTTGCAGTCAAAAGACTGTAATTCATAATATTAACCGGTTAATTACCACCTGGACTAATTATGATTAAATTTAAGTGCTAATTACTCGAGTAATTATCCGAATTTTTAGATTTTGACCACAGATTCGTATTCAGCGTACATAAAAGTATCTATGTTGAAAAATACAAGAAAATCTATTTTTTCTAAAAAATCAAGAAAAATCCAAGGCTATAGCCTTGCATTTTTTTCTGCTCAAATTTTTAACTTCCTCATATTTTAATGAAAATCTGTGTATAGATGTTAATTTATATGGTATTTGAGTATTTGGAGTCAAAAGACTATAATTCATAATATTAACCGTTTAATTAGCACCTTTTAGTAATTATGATGAAGTTAGAAATGCTAATTACTCGAGTAATTATCCGAATTCTTAGATTTTGACAACAGATTCGTATTCAGCATGCATGAAAGTATCTTTGCTGAAAATTAGAAGAAAATCTATATTTGCCAAAAAATCAAGAAAAATCCAAGGCTAGCCTTGCGTTTTTTTGCTCAGATTTTCAACTTCCTCAGATTTTAATGAAAATCTGTGTATAGGTGTTATTTTATATGGTATTTAAGTATTTGGAGTCAAAAGACTGTAATTCATAATATTAACCGTTTAATTAGCACGTTTTTCTAATTATGATGAAGATAGAAATGCTAATTACTCGAGTAATTATCCGAATCTTTAGATTTTGACCACAGATTCGTATTCAGCATACATAAAAGTATCTATGCTGAAAATTAGAAGAAAATCTATTTTTCAAAAAAATCACGTAAAATCCAAGGCGTTTTTTTTTGCTTAGATTTTCAACTTCCTCTGATTTTAATGAAAATATGTGTATAGATGTTATTTTATATGGTATTTATGTATTTGCAGTCAAAAGACTGTAATTCATATTAACAGGTTAATTACCACCTTTTACTAATTTTTTTTTTTTTTTTTTTATACTTTGTCGCTGTCTCCCGCGTTTGCGAGGTAGCGCAAGGAAACAGACGAAAGAAATGGCCCAACCCCCCCCCATACACATGTACATACACACGTCCACACACGCAATATACATACCTACACAGCTTTCCATGGTTTACCCCAGACGCTTCACATGCCTTGATTCAATCCACTGACAGCACGTCAACCCCTGTATACCACATCGCTCCAATTCACTCTATTCCTTGCCCTCCTTTCACCCTCCTGCATGTTCAGGCCCCGATCACACAAAATCCTTTTCACTCCATCTTTCCACCTCCAATTTGGTCTCCCTCTTCTCCTCGTTCCCTCCACCTCCGACACATATATCCTCTTGGTCAATCTTTCCTCACTCATTCTCTCCATGTGCCCAAACCACTTCAAAACACCCTCTTCTGCTCTCTCAACCACGCTCTTTTTATTTCCACACATCCCTCTTACCCTTACGTTACTTACTCGATCAAACCACCTCACACCACACATTGTCCTCAAACATCTCATTTCCAGCACATCCATCCTCCTGCGCACAACTCTATCCATAGCCCACGCCTCGCAACCATACAACATTGTTGGAACCACTATTCCTTCAAACATACCCATTTTTGCTTTCCGGGATAATGTTCTCGACTTCCACACATTTTTCAAGGCTCCCAAAATTTTCGCCCCCTCCCCCACCCTATGATCCACTTCCGCTTCCATGGTTCCATCCGCTGACAGATCCACTCCCAGATATCTAAAACACTTCACTTCCTCCAGCCTCTCACCATTCAAACTCACCTCCCAATTGACTTGACCCTCAACCCTACTGTACCTAATAACCTTGCTCTTATTGACATTTACTCTTAACTTTCTTCTTCCACACACTTTACCAAACTCCGTCACCAGCTTCTGCAGTTTCTCACATGAATCCGCCACCAGCGCTGTATCATCAGCGAACAACAACTGACTCACTTCCCAAGCTCTCTCATCCCCAACAGACTTCATACTTGCCCCTCTTTCCAAAACTCTTGCATTTACCTCCCTAACAACCCCATTATGAAGTTAAAAATGCTAATTACTCGAATAATTATACGAATTTTTAGATTTTGACCACAGATTCGTATTCAGCACACGTAAAAGTATCTATGCTAACAATTTCAAGAAAATCTATTTTCTCAAAAAAATCAAGAAAAATTCAAGGCGCCTTTCATTTTTTTTGCCCTGATTTTGAACTTCATCAGATTTTAATGAAAATCTGTGTATAGGTGTTATTTTATATGGTATTTAAGTATTTAGAGTCAAAAGATTGTAATTTTATAATATTAACCGGTTAATTACCGCCTGGAGTAATTATGATAAAATTTAAATGCTAATTACTCGAGTAATTATCCGAATTTTTAGATTTTGACAACAGATTCGTATTCAACATGCTTAAAAGTATCTATGCTGAAAATTACAAGAAAAAAATACTTTTTGCTCAGATTTTCAACTTCCTCATATTTTAATGAAAATCTGTGTATAGGTGTTATTTTATATGTTATTTAAGTATTTGCAGTCAAAAGACTGTAATTCATAATATTAACCGGTTAATTGCCACCTGGACTAATTATAAGATTTAAATGCTAATTGCTCGAGTAATTATCCGAATTTTTAGATTTTGACCACAGATTCGTATTCAGCGTACATAAAATTATCTATGTTGAAAAATACAAGAAAATCTATTTTTTCAAAAAAAATCAAGAAAAATCCAAGGCTATAGCCTTGCATTTTATTTTACTCAGATTTTCAACTTCCTCAGATTTTAATGAAAATCTGTGTATAGATGTTATTTTATATGGTATTTGAGTATTTGGAGTCAAAAGACTGTAATTCATAATATTAAACGTTTAATTAGCACCTTTTAGTAATGATTAAGTTAGAAATGCTAATTACTCGAGTAATTATCCGAATTTTTAGATTTTGACCACAGATTCGTATTCAGCATACATAAAAGTATCTATGCTAAAAATTACAAGAAAAAAAATATATTTTCAAAAAAAATCAAGAAAAATCCAGATTTTCAGCTTCCTCAGATTTTAATGAAAATCTGTGTATAGGTGTTATTTTATATGGTATTTAAGTCTATAGAGTCAAAGACTGTAGTTCATGATATTAACCGATTAGTTAGCACGTGGACTAATTATGATAAAATTTAAATGCTAATTACTCGGGTAATTATACGAATTTTTTAGATTTTGACCAAAGATTCGTATTCAGCATACACAAAAGTATCTATGCTGAAGATAAGAAAATCTATTTTTTCAAAAAACTCAAAAAAAATCCAAGGCTTATTAGTCTTGCATTGTTTTGCTCTGATTTTCAACTTCCTCAGATTTTAATGAAAATCTGTGTATATATGTTATTTTATATGGTATTTAAGTATTTGGAGTCGAAAGACTGTAATTCATAATATTAACCGGTTAATTACCACCTGGACTAATTGATAAAATTTAAATGCTAATTACTCGAATAATTATCCGAATTCTTAGATTTTGACCACAGATTCGTAATCAGCGTACATAAAAGTATCTATGTTGAAAAATACAAGGAAATCTATTTTCAAAAAAATCAAAAAAAATCCAGATTTTCAACTTCCTCAGATTTTAATGAAAATCTGTGTATAGGTGTTATTTTATATGGTATTTAAGTCTTTAGAGTCAAACACTGTAGTTCATGATATTAACCGATTAATTAGCACCTGGACTAATTATGATAAAATTTAAATGCTAATTACTCGGGTAATTATACGAATTTTTTAGATTTTGACCAAAGATTCGTATTCAGCATACACAAAAGTATCTATGCTGAAAATAAGAAAATCTATTTTTCAAAAAACTCAAAAAGAATCCAAGGCTTTTTTTCCTCTGATTTTCAACTTCCTCAGATTTTAATGAAAATCTGTGTATATATGTTATTTTATATGGTATTTAAGTATTTGGAGTCAAAACACTGTAATTCATAATATTAACCGGTTAATTACCACCTGGAGTAATTATGAAATTTCAATGCTAATTACTCGAGTAATTATCCGAATTTTTAGATTTTGACCACAGATTCGTATTCAGCGTACTTAAAACTATCTCTGTTGAAAAATACAAGAAAATCTATTATTTCAAAGTAATCAAGAAATATCCAGATTTTCAACTTCCTCAGATTTCAATTAAAATCTGTGTATAGATGTTATTTTATATGGTATTTGAGTATTTGGAGTCAAAAGACTGTAATTCATAATATTAACCGTTTAATTAGCACCTTTTACTAATTATGGTGAAGTTAAAAATGCTCATTACTCGAATAATTATACAAATTTTTAGATTTTGACCATAGATTCGTATTCAGCATGCATAAAATTATCTATGCTGAAAATTACAAGAAAAAATATATTTTCCAAAAAATCAAGAAAAATCCAGATTTTCAACTTCCTCAGATTTTAATGAAAATCTGTGTATAGGTGTTATTTTATATGTTATTTAAGTATTTGCAGTCAAAAGACTGTAATTCATAATATTAACCGGTTAATTACCACCTGGACTAATTATGATAAAATTTAAATGCTAATTACTCGAGTAATTATCCGAATTTTTAGATTTTGACCACAGATTCGTATTCAGCGTACATAAAAGTATCTATGTTGAAAAATACAAGAAAATCTATTTTTTCAAAAAAATCAAGAAAAATCCAAGGCTATAGCCTTGCATTTTTTTTGCTCAGATTTTCAACTTCCTCAGATTTTAATGAAAATCTGTGTATAGTTGTTATGTTATATGGTATTTGGGTATTTTGAGTCAAAAGAGTATAATTCATAATATTAACCGTTTAATTAGCACCTTTTAGTAATTATGATGAAGTTAGAAATGCTAATTACTCGAGTAATTATGCGAATTTTTAGATTTTGATAACAGATTCGTATTCAACATGCATAAAAGTAGCTATGCTGAAAATTACAAGAAAAAAATATATTTTCAAAAAAATCAAGAAAAATCCGAGGCTATAGCCTTGCGTTTTTTTTTTTTTTTTTGCTCAGATTTTCAACTTTCTCAGATTTTAATGAAAATTCTGTGTGTGGGTGTTATTTTATATGTTATTTAAGTATTTGCAGTCGAAAGACTGTAATTCATAATATTAACCGGTTAATTACCACCTGGACTAATTATGATAAGATTTAAATGCTAATTACTCGAGTAATTATCCGAATTTTTAGATTTTGACCACAGATTCGTATTCAGCGTACATGAAAGTATCTATGTTGAAAAATACAAGAAAATCTATTTTTTCAAAAAAATCAAGAAAAATCCAAGGCCTTGCATATTTTATTTTACTCAGATTTTCAACTTCCTCAGATTTTAATGAAAATCTGTGTATAGATGTTATTTTATATGGTAATTGAGTATTTGGAGTCAAAAGACTGTAATTCATAATATTAAACGTTTGATTAGCACCTTTTAGTAATTATGGTGGTTTAAAAATGCTAATTACTCGAATAATTATACGAATTTTTAGATTTTCACCATAGATTCGTATTCAGCATGCATATCTATGCTGAAAATTACAAGAAAAAAATATATTTTCAAAAAAAATCAAGAAAAATCCAGATTTTCAACTTCCTCAGATTTTAATGAAAATCTGTGTATAGGTGTTATTTTATATGGTATTTAAGCCTTTAGAGTCAAAGACTGTAGTTCACGATATTAACCGATTAATTAGCACCTGGACTAATTATGATAAAATTTAAATGCTAATTACTCGGGTAGTTATACGAATTTTTTAGATTTTGACCAAAGATTCGTATTCAGCATACAAAAAAGTATCTATGCTGAAAATAAGAAAATCTATTTTTTCAAAAAACTGAAAAAGAATCCAAGGCGTATTAGTCTTGCATTTTTTTGCTCTGATTTTCAACTTCCTCAGATTTTAATGAAAATCTGTGTATATATGTTATTTTATATGGTATTTAAGTATTTGGAGTCAAAAGACTGTAATTCATAATATTAACCGGTTAATTACCACCTTAAGTAATTATGAAATTTAAATGCTAATTATTCGAGTAATTATCCGAATTTTTAGATTTTGACCACAGATTCGTATTCAGCGTACATAAAAGTATCTATGTTGAAAATTGCAAGAAAATCTATTTTTTCAAAAAAATCAAGAAAAATCCAAGGCTATAGCCTTGCGTTTTTTTTTGCTCAGATTTTCAACTTCCTCAGATTTTAATGAAAATCTGGTTGTAGATGTTATTTTATATGGTATTTAAGTATTTGGAGTCAAAAGACTGTAACTCATAATATCAATCGGTTAATTACCACCTGGAATAATTATGATAAAATTTGAATGCTAATTACTGGAGTAATTATCCGAATTTTTAGATTTTGACCACAAATTCGTATTCAGCGTACATAAAATTATCTATGTTGAAAATTGCAAGAAAATCTATTTTTTCAAAAAATCAAGAAAAATCCAAGGCTATAGCCTGGCCTTTTTTTTTTGCTCAGATTTTCAACTTCCTCAGATTTTAATGAAAATCTGGTTGTAGATGTTATTTTATATGGTATTTAAGTATTTGGAGTCAAAAGACGGTAATTCATAATATTAACCGGTTAATTACCACCTTTTACTAATTATGGTGAAGATAAAAATGCTAATTACTCGAATGTTTATACGAATTTTTAGATTTTGACCACAGATTCGTATTCATCGTACATAAAAGTATCTATGTTGAAAAATACAAGAAAATCTATTTTTTCACAAAAATCAAGAAAAATCCAAGGCATTTTTTTTTTGCTCAAATTTTTAACTTCCTCAGATTTTAATGAAAATCTGTGTATAGATGTTACTTTATATGGTATTTGAGTATTTGGAGTCAAAAGACTATAATTCATAATATTAACCATTTAATTAGCACCTTTTAGTAATTATGAACTTAGAAATGCTAATTACTCGAGTAATTATCCGAATTCTTAGATTTTGACAACAGATTCGTATTCAGCATGCATAAAAGCATCTTTGCTGAAAATTATAAGAAAATCTATATTTTCCAAAAAATCAAGAAAAATCCAAGGCTATAGCCTTGCGTTTTTTTTTTTTGCTCAAATTTTCCACTTCCTCAGGTTTTAAATAAAATCTGTGTATAGGTGTTATTTTATATGTTATTTAAGTATTTGGAGTCAAAAGACTGTAATTCATAATATTAACCGTTTAATTAGCACGTTTTACTAATTATGATGAAGATAGAAATGCTAATTACTCGAGTAATTATCCGAATCTTTAGATTTTGACCACAGATTCGTATTCAGCATACATAAAAGTATCTATGCTGAAAATTAGAAGGAAATCTATTTTTCAAAAAAATCACGTAAAACGCAAGGCTATAGCCTTGCGGTTTTTTTTTTTTTTCTCAGATTTACAACTTCCTCTGATTTTAATGAAAATATGTGTGTATAGATGTTATTTTATATGGTATTTAAGTATATGCAGTCAAAAGACTGTAATTCATATTAACCGGTTAATTACCACCTTTTACTAATTATGGTGAAGTTAAAAATGCTAATTACTCGAATAATTATACGAATTTTTAGATTTTGACCACAGATTCGTATTCAGCACACGTAAAAGTATCTATGCTAACAATTTCAAGAAAATCTATTTTCTCAAAAAATCAAGAAAAATTCAAGGCGCCTTTCATATTTTTTGCCCTGATTTTCAACTTCCTCAGATTTTAATGAAAATCTGTGTATAGTTGTTATTTTATATGGTATTTAAGTATTTATAGTCAAAAGACTGTAATTCTTAATATTAACTGGTTAATTACCACCTGGAGTAATTATGATAAAATTTAAATGCTAATTACTCCAGTAATTGTACGAATTTTTAGATTTTGACCACAGATTCGTATTCAGCATACATAAAAGTATCTATGTTGAAAATTACAAGATAATCTATTTTTCCAAGAAAATCAAGAAAAATCCTTTTTTTTTTTTTTTTTTTGCTCAGATTTTCAACTTCCTCAGATTTTAATGAAAATCTGTGTATAGGTGTTATTTTATATGTTCTTTAAGTATTTGCAGTCAAAAGACTGTAATTCATAATATTAACCGGTTAATCACCACCTATACTAATTATAAGATTTAAATGCTAATTACTCGAGTAATTATACGAATCTTTAGATTTTGGCCACATATTCGTATTCAGCGTACATAAAAGTATCTATGTTGAAAAATACAAGAAAATCTATTTTTTCAAAAAAATCAAGAAAAATCCATTTTATTTTATTTTACTCAGATTTTCAACTTCCTCAGATTTTAATGAAAATCTGTGTATAGATGTTATTTTATGTGGTATTTAAGTATTTGGTGTCAAAAGACTGTAATTCATAATATTAACCGGTTAATTACCACCTGGAGTAATTATGATAATCTTTAAATGCTGATTACTCGAGTAATTAACCGAATCTTTAGATTGTTCGTATTCAGCATACATAAAAGTATCTATGTTGAAAATTACAAGAAAATCTATTTTTCAAGAAAATCAAGAAAAATCCTAGGCTATAGCCTTGCATTTTTTTTTTGCTCAGATTTTCAACTTCAGATTTTAATGAAAATCTGTGTGTAGATGTTATTTTATATGGTATTTGAGTATTTGTAGTCAAAAGACTGTAATTCATAATATTAACCGTTTAATTAGCACCTGGACTAATTATGATAAAATTTAAATGGTAATTACTTGAGTGTTTATCCGAATTTTTAGATTTTGACCACAGATTCGTATTCAGCACACATAAAAGTATCTACGTTGAAAATTACAAGAAAATCTAATTTTTCAAAAAATCCAAGAAAAATCCCAGGCTATAGCCTTGCGTTTTTTTTTGCTCAGATTTTCACTTCCTCAGATTTAAATGAAAATCTGGTTGTAGATGTTATTTTATATGGTATTTAAGTATTTGGAGTCAAAAGACTGTAATTCATAATATCAACCGGTTAATTACCACCTGGACTAATTATGATAAAATTTGAATGCTAATTACTGGAGGAATTATCCGAATTTTTAGATTTTGACCACAGATTCGTATTCAGCGTACATAAAATTATCTATGTTGAAAATTGCAAGAAAATCTATTTTTTCAAAAAAATCAAGAAAAATCCTAGGCTATAGCCTGGCGTTTTTTTTGCTCAGATTTTCAACTTCCTCAGATTTTAATGAAAATCTGTGTATAGATGTTATTTTATATGGTATTTGAGTATTTTGAGTCAAAAGACTGCAATTCATAATATTAACCGTTAAATTAGAACCTTTTAGTAATTATGATGAAGCTAGAAATGCTAATTACTCGAGTAATTTTCTGAATTTTTAGATTTTGACCACAGATTCGTATTAAGCATGCATAAAAGTATCTGTGTTGAAAATTACAAGAAAATCTATTTTTTCAAAAAAATCAAGAAAAATCAAGAAAAAAAAGCCTTGCTTTTTTTTGCTTAGATTTTCAACTTCCTCAGATTTTAATGAAAATATGTGTATAGATGTTATTTTATATGGTAAATATTTAAGTATTTGCAGTCAAAAGACTGTAATTCATAATATTAACCGGTTAATTACCACCTTTTACTAATTTGAAGTTAAAAATGCTAATTACTCGAATAATTATACGAATTTTTAGATCTTGATCACAGATTCGTGTTCAGCACACGTAAAAGTATCTATGCTAACAATTTCAAGAAAATCTATTTTCTCAAGAAAATCAAGAAAAATTCAAGGCGCCTTGCATTTTGTTTGCTCTGATTATCAACTTCTTAGATTTTAATGAAAATCTGTGTATAGGTGTTATTTTATATGGTATTTAAGTATTTAGAGTCAAAAGACTGTAGTTCATGATATTAACCGGTGAATTAGCACCTGGACTAATTATGATAAAATTTAAATGCTATTTTCTCGGGTAATTATACGAATTTTTTATATTTTGACCACAGATTCGTATTCAGCATACACAAAAGTATTTATGCTGAAAATTACAAGAAAATCTTATTTTTTCAAAAAAAAAAAAAAGAGAAAAATCCAAGCCTTGCGTTTTTTTTTTTTTTTTGCTCATATTTTCAACTTCCTCAGATTTTAATGAAAATCTGTATATAGATGTTATTTTATATGGTATTTAAGTATTTGCAGTCAAAAGGCTGTAATTCATAATATTAACCGTTTAATTAGCACCTTTTACTAATTATGAAGTTAGAAATGCTAATTACTCGAGTAATTATCCGAATTTTTAGATTTTGACCACAGATTCGTATTCAGCACACGTTAAAAGTATCTATGCTAACAATTTCAAGAAAATCTATTTTCTCAAAAAAATCAAGAAAAAATCAAGGCGTCTTGCATTTTTTTTGCTCTGATTTTCAACTTCCTCAGATTTTAATGAAAATCTGTGTGTAGATGTTATTCTATATGGTATTTAAGGATTTGGAGTCAAAATACTGTAATTCATAATATTAACTGTTTGATTAGCACCTCGACTATTTATTATAAAATTCAAATGCTAATTACTCGAGTAATTATACGAATTTTTTAGATTTTGACCACAGATTCGTGTTTAGCATGCATAAAAGTATCTATGCTGAAAATTACAAGAAAATCTATTTTTAAAAAAAAAAAAATCCAAGGCTATAGCCTTGCACTTTTTTTTTTTTATCAGATTTTCAACTTCCTCAGATTTTAATGAAAATATGTGTATAGGTGTTATTTTACATGGTATTTGAGTATTTGGAGTCAAAAGACTTTAATTCATGATATTAACCGGTTAATTAGCACCTGGACTAATTATAAAATTTAAATGCTAATTACTCAACTAATTATACGAAGTTTTAGATTTTGACCACAGATTCGTATTCAGCACACGCAAAAGTATCTATGCTGAAAATTTCAAGAAAATCTTATTTTTTCAGAAAATCAAGAAAAATCAATAGCCTTGCGTTTTTTTGGCTCATATTTTCAACTTCCTCAGATTTTATTGAAAATCTGTGTATATATGTTATTTTTTATGGTATTTGAGTACTTGGAGTCAAAAGAGTGTAATTCATAATATTAACAGTTTAACTAGCACCTTTTACTAATTATGATGAAGTTAAAAATGCTTATTGCTCGAATGATTATACGAATTTCTAGATTTTGACCACAGATTCGTATTCAGCATACATAAAAGCATCTATGCTCAAAATTTCAAGGAAATCTATTTTTTCAAAAAAATCAGATTTTCAACTTCCTCAGATTTTAATGAAAATCTGTGTATAGATGTTATTTTATATGGTATATAGACTAACTATGATAAAATTTAAATGCTAATTACTCGAGTAATTATCCGAATTTTTAGATTTTGACCACAGATTCGTATTCATACATAAAAGTATCTGTGCTGAAAATTACAAGAAAATCTATTTTTAAAAAAAAAAATCAAGAAAAATCCCAGGCCATAGCCTTGCGTTTTTTTTTTGCTCAGATTTTCAACTTCCTCAGATTTTAATGAAAATCTGTGTATAGATGTTATTTTATATGGTATTTGAGTATTTGGAGTCAAAAGACTGTAATTCATAATATTAACCGTTTAATTAGCAAATTTTACTAATGTATTCTAACATTAGAGGTCTTTTAATATTAGCAGTAAAGGTCTTTGGAGTTCCTGCAATGTATTTGTGAACAACACTTTTTGCTGGATATTGAGATTCAACTTAAAGTGGCCCCAGGGTCGCCACTGTTAGGGCAGACTGAACCTTTTAGTGTTCCAAAAAGATAACTTCAGGCATTTTTAGCTCTCCTTCATCCTCTCTGTCAAAGAGTTTTTATTCTAACCCTCAATCTCAATGATAAACTGCTTTCATGGCTCTCAGGACAGACCAGCGTGGGAGAGAAATGTAAGTTTTGAATGATGGGAAACATTCTCACTCAATGGTAGTTTCACGCATTTTTCTCACATTTTTGCCCCTGATGTGATGTGACTCCAAGGTTGCCACTGTTAGGGCAGACAGAACTTACTGATCCAAAAAGATAACTTCAGGCATTTTTTTTTTCTGCTTTATCCTCTGCCAAAAAGTTTGTATTCTAAATTTCATCCTCCATATTAGAATGAAAGCCAGAAGGGTGGTACAAATACGGATACTGAGGGCAGAGAGTTAAGATTTGGGAATGAAATTATGTTAGCATTAATCTTTAACCCATGGGAAAAGGAATGTTTTTCAAAAAATGTCTGGGATACTCAGAGTTTTAAGGATTATGAAGTGATTTTTAAGTCCCATCTTTATATATCTATCCATATCTCTGATACCCGTTCTAATTGAAACTTCCTCAGAGTCCCATGATGTTCATATTTGGTCATGAAAGAAGACAGGCTTATGAGGGAATAAGTGTTTGAAAGATATGCTGATTAAGAGATACAGAATGGGAAACAGGCAGTGAATATTAAATTTTCTTAGAGAAATCAAGTAATAAGGGTGATACTGAAGAAAAGGGGATGATTGAGGTACCTAATTCACTGCTTTCTTGTTTGACTATGAAAAGTAAAGGGGGGGTTTCCAAAAGGACTGCAAGATTGCCATGATTGATTGTGGCACATTTTAAAGCTACAGATTCTATTTCAAGCATTTCAGGTTAAATGCTCCAAATAATATTATTACTCTGTATAAAAGTGCTTAGTAGCTGAAGAAATAATATGTTCCCATTTGATACAGATATCAGTAGTTACTTTCAAAATGAGTCGGATGCAGATTGTGCAAGAGTCACGTGGCTATGAGTCAACCATCAAGGTTCAGTGCTGCCATCTGGTGTGTGAGGAGTGCAACACCATGGGATACGATGAGTTCCAGGTACCTAAATACCCTTGCGTTATATTCTCTCTTACCTGTATACTTGTGCATGACTCCTGGGTTTTAGTCCATTAAATTGTTTCTTGTTTAATGTGTTGTGTAACTGATACAAGTGAGAGTATGTAAATAGAAAAGATACTTTATGTCTTTTTGTAGTATGTGGTGTTAGGAGTTTAAGGAAAAGCACTTATCGGATCATTAACTATTGACTGTTGTTATTTTAAATGCACAGTGAAGTAATAACCACTTTGTACAAGATGAGAAAGAGAACTATGGTCTCTTGAAAATTATGAGATGAGAAATAACCCTATGGTCTCTTGAAAATAATGAGGATGCTT
This sequence comes from Panulirus ornatus, assembly GCF_036320965.1. NCBI lineage: Eukaryota > Metazoa > Arthropoda > Malacostraca > Decapoda > Palinuridae > Panulirus > Panulirus ornatus. The sequence goes on from NC_092236.1 coordinate 55,664,489, forward strand.
CATATACAACAGGTAGCTGATGTGATATCCAGTGAAATGCAGAGGACTGTTTTTTGTGAATTTATAAGGGTTCATGAAATGAAAGTCGTTCCATTAGTGAAGGCTTTTGTATTAGATATTTCTCTTCATTTAACCCATCCTATTATCCTTTCATGACATACTAAGTAACGAAAAAAAAAAAGTCCAAGATGCCCAAGGAAAGTGAAGTAATTATACATACACCTTGACATAAGTTTGAGTGTAAGAGAGTAAATTTTAGATTGATGTGGGTAAAAATGAAAGTGAATGGCGAGAAATTGATGAATTGTTACTGCTTATGCACCTGGCCATGAGAAGAAAGATCATGAGAGGCAAGTGTTTTAGGTGCAGATGAGTGTGTGTATCAACAGTTTTTATGCAAGAGACTAGTTGTTAGTAATGGATGATTTTAAATGTGTGGATGAGTTATGTGGTAGTTAAGGGCATAATTGGGGGTATTGGGGTAATCATTGTTATGAATGGAAGTGACAAAGTACTTGTGGATTTGTGTGCTGAAAAGGACTGGTGATTGGTAATACCTGGTTTAAAAAAGAGGGATATGCACAAGGATACATATGTGAGTAGGAAAGATAGTCACTTGGTATTATTGGTTACATGTAAAAGGAAGACTTTTGGATGTAAATGTGCTGAGAGGGGTGGCTGGTAGGATTTTGATCGTTGTCTTGTGAAGTTGAGGGTGAAGGTTTGTAGAGGTATTTGGAGGAAGAAATGGTATCAATGAGAAGTAAGAGGTGAGAGTAAGTGAGCTTGGAAAAGAGACCTGAGTGAAGAAATACCAGGAGAGATTGTGTGTAGAATAGCAAAAGGTGAAAGTAAATGAAGTAATGGGAGTGGATGAAGAAAGAGAGGTATTTAGGGAAGCAGTGTTGGCATGTCCAAGAGACGCATGTGGCAAGCAAAAGGTAGATGGGCAGATTAGGAAGGTGAGTAGTGGGATGAAGTAAAGTTGCTTGTGAAAGAGAAAAGACAGGCATTTGGGCATTACTTACCAGGAAGGAGTGCAGATGATTGGGGGATTTATAAGAGAAAGTAGCAGGTCAAGAAGAAGTTGCAGGAATAGAAAAAGTAGGCAAATGAGAGTTGGGATAAGCGACTATACTTTTGGGAGGAAAAGATGTTTAAGAGGTAGTTGAATAATGTGCAGAATACAAGAGAACAAATAGGAACATTATTGAAGGGGGCAAAAGGGCAAGCAGTAACAGGTAATGATAAAGTGAGAGAGAGATAGTAAGTATTTCAAAAGACTGTTGAATGTGTTTGATAGTGGTATGGCAGATATAGGTTGTTGGGTTGGGATGATATGCTAAGTGAGAGAGCCATGGAAAGTGTTTTGGTGAAGAGAGGAGGTGATGGAAGCCTCATGTAAGGTGGAATGTGGCTAGGTGGGTGGAGTGGATGGTATTACAGTTGAACTTGTTAAGAAAGCAGCTGACTGTGTTATTTACTGGTTGTTTAAGATTTTCAGTGTTTGTGTGAATAATGGTGAAGTGCCTGAGGATAAGTGGAATGTATGTACAGTGCCTTTGCATAAAGGCAAGGGGAATATATTTGAGTGCTCAAACTAGAGGTATAAGTTTTTTGATATACCAGATAAGTTGTATGGAAGGGCAATTTTGAAAGGGTGAAGGCACATATAGAACATCAGATTGGGGAGGAGCAGTGTGGTTTTAAAAGTGGTAGAGGATGTCTGGATCAGGTGTTTGCTTTAAGGAATGTGTGAAAGAAATACTTGAAGAAACAGATGGATTTGTATGTTACACTTATGAATTTGGAGAAAGCATATGTTAAGGTTCATAGAGATGCCTTGTGGAAGGTCTTAAGAATAATTGGTGTGGGAGGAAAGCTGTAGAAGTGGTGAGAAGTTTTTATCAAGGGTATAAGGCATGTGTATGAGTAAGGAGAGAGGAGAGTGAATGGTTCCAGGTAGAGGTTGGTCTGTGGCAGAGGTGTATGATGTCACCATGGTTATTCAGTTTGTTTATGGATGAAGTGGTGAGGTAGATAAATGCTAGAGTCCAAGAGAGGGGTGAGCATGCAGTCTGTGGGGGATGAAAGGGCCTGGGAAATGAGTTTGTTGTTGGTAGCTGATGATACAGCTAGCACTGGTGGTGGATTGAAATGAGAAACTGCAGTTGTTGACTGAGTTTGGAAGAGTGTGTAAAATGAGGAAGTTGAGAGTAGATGCAAATAAAAGCAAGGTCATTACATTAAGCATGCTTAGCAGCGTTGAGGGAGACAGGTTAGTTGGGGTGTGGATTTGAATGGAAAAAAATTGTTGAAAGTGAAGTGTTTTAAGTACCTTGGAGTGGATATGGCAGCCAATGAAATCATGGTAGCAGAAGTGTGTCATAGGTTTGTTGAGGAGGCAAAGGTTTCAGGAATGCTAAAGAATGAATGGAAAGAGAGAACGTTATCTGGAAGGGCAAAAATGGATGTGAGGCATGGGCTGTAGATAAGGCTGTGCAGGGCAAGGTTGATGTCTTGAAAATGAAATGTTTGAGGACAGTGTGTGGTGTGATGTGGTTTGATCGAGTAAGTAATGAAAGGGTAAGAGAGATGTGTAGTAATAAAAAGAGTGTCAATGGGAGAGCTGAACATAGTGTGCTAAAATGGTTTGCATTTATGGAGAGAAGAGAATGCGTGAAGAAAGGTTGACAAAGAGTATACATTTGTCAGCATTGGATGGGACTAGGAGAACAGGAAGACCAAAGTGGAGATGGAAGGATGAAGTGAAAAATATTTTGAGGGATCAGAGCCTGAAAATGCAGGAGGGTCAAAGACATGCACGGGATAGAGTGAATTGGAATGATGTGGTATGCTGGGGTCAATGTGCTGTCAATGGACTGAACCAGGGCATGTGAGGCCTCCTGAATAAACAATGGAAAAGTTCTGTGGGGCCTGTGTGGATAGAGAACTGTAGTTTTGGTGCATAATACATGGCAGCTAGAGAATGGACATGAGCAGATGGGGCCTTTCTTCATTTGTTCCTGGCACTACCTCACTGACGTGGGAAATGGTGACCAAGTATAAAAAAGAACCGAATTTCAAATCCATAAATTTTTGAGATGTTGTACATATTCCACACTACTGTGGACAAGTTTATGAAGTGTTTAGTGTATACAGAGTTTGGAATAAATTGGGTATAGCTTGTACCATATATATACATATTTTTTGTTAAAGAAATTATTGTTATATGATAATTTGTTTCTTCTGGTTGATCCTCTGGAATCTGTTGGCTTTGTAGCATCCTCTTAAGAACTTGACTGAAATTTTATTTTCACTATTGATTTTAAAAAGGGTATTTATCATTGTGAATACAAATTTTAAGTGGTACATTAATTTATGTTGTATATCATATTTCCAGTTACTTTTGATCTTTTTCACTGCTTTCGTTAATAGATAAATTGTAGTTCTGCTATCCCCTTACTTCTTTAAGTAGTGTTCTCAGTTCTCTTTGAAAATCTGCAGTCTTCAGTTAACTAGCTTGCAGTTCAAGGTATGGCATAAGATAGCTTTGTGCATTTCTCAATTTTGTTCTTGCATTGCCTTCCCTAGTTAAGCAGTAGAGAATGCATTTTCAAGCATAGTTTTCTTTTTTTGAAATAACTTTTTTTATAATACATGTTTACTTCAGTAGCTCATAAGAAGTGGATTATTCCTGTGTACATCAACTTATCACCAGGCTTCTGATTATTTGTGAGTTTTTACTCAGGAACCCTTTATGATTTCTTGTCAGGATATATCTAAAAGACCAACTAAAGTGATAACATGTCATTTTAAAAATCAGGTTAGTTTGCATAAGGACTAAGTGTGATCAGTTATGTACATGCCAGTTAACATTATTTCATAAGTGAAGTTGTTTTCAGGGTAGAAATAAGCTTAGACATTGAGTAGTGACATTTTATGCTTGTTTAATGAACATTTGTAAATCTTTCTTGATTTATGATATGTTTTGAATATGTCTTGAAATTTTGTGGTAGTCATTTATCTAATCTTATCATCCATTTTATCTCTTTATTACAGTAATTGAAGTTTCAGTCTCATTCAGTTGAAATCAGAATTCAGACCTTTAGAAATCTGGGCTTATTAATAAAGTTTTTGAAAATTGTCAAGCTATATGAGCTCCTGTCAATTCTTTTTATCAGGAATGATTTTTGTTTACAGTAATATCTTTTAACTACAGTTAAGTTTTCAGAGAAAAATTTTAATTACACTTTGGCAGCGAACAAGAATCAGAAATATTTATTACAACTATATATAATTTCATGGAATCAATTATATAATGTTCTAGTTAGGGATGAGTTGTTCCCATTCTTTATCATCTTATTTCCCTCCCTCTTGAACGTGAGTATGCTTTTTTCATTGATAGCTTATTACATTACCAGGCCATTACTCTGGAGGGTAAATAATGGAATCTTTTATTGTATGTACTCAGTCAAAGTATTCTGGCCTTGAGGATCCTGAATTTTTATTATTATATTGTCTTTAGTTTCTTTTCAAAATACAACATGCTATATTAAACCAAAGAGTTTTCAATGAAATTTTTTAGTTTTGAATAAAAGCTGGGTTTTTGAAGATGATCATAGGGCTAGAAATGTTAAATTTGAATGATTTCCAGTTTTCTACATTTTATACTTAATGTTTTCAGCTAGCATATTTGCTGTGTATGATACGTTGTCCATTGATCACTAAAAGTTTAGTAGAATGTAATTGCTATCACTGAATATTTGAAAATTCTTCTCCTTCAGCTATACTTTTATTATGCTTTAACGATTAAGAAGTGTTGCATGTGGATTAGTAACATGATTGTCAGAGTATTAGAGTTTGCTTTTTTATCAGTTGAAAAGAGATCTATAAACAAATATTTTGTCTGACAATCATGTAACCATTTCATCTATTGATTGTGTTTTAGAGGAATTGTGGTTAGGGCTGGTCCTCACTTGCCTGATGACATTTGCAACTTATATCAGTTATTGCAGTCACTGAAAGAATAGGTTGTCACAAGTATCAAATTATTTTAGACTCATGTTGTTGATCATTGAAATTTCAGACTTACCAAATCAGGTTTGTAAGGATCTGCATTTAGAGTGCAGGTTTGGAAAGTTTTTGGATATAGAGTGAACACATTGTTGTGGTTAACTAACATGTCACAAATACTAGTAATTATAATATCTTTTGCAAGCCAGAAGATTTTAACAAGTTGAAGTGCTTTTACTAAATATAGTTCAAAATGACAGCCTCTTATCATTTCCTTTCTCTGTTCTATGGAACCACCAGAAACGTCCAGGTTGCAATGATGGTCGTAAGGTAAACAGCTTGAGTTGACCCACTGCTTATGAGGCTTAGCATCGTAGGCTGTTTTATTGTTTTTCACTTAGCATAGTAATTTTATACTTCAGAGGCTACAAAGTACAGTTATGCTATTTTATTGATGTGCTGTACTTGCATGTAGTAGAATATTATTAGTGCATGTGACCTCTACAGGGATAATGCATGTTTTGATGTAAAGGATTATAGAGTAGTTGCTACAGATACATGAAAATAGTATAAAAAAAAAACCTTGATTCAGTACAATTTTATCTCATCATTGTATGCTGTCAAACCTTACTGACAAAGTATTCTGTCATGAAAGTATCAGAGCTTCAGTACTGTACTCTTTTGAAGTCTCAAAATATTTATCTGGTCATGACTATTTCATACCTTATTAATAAAATCATCAATGTTTGCTGAATTACATTCATGTATTTCAGTGTCTGACCAAATTCTTTCATCTCCCTTTCATAATGTAAAAAACAGTTTTATAGACTCTTCAAATCAAAGCTCATAGTTATTCTTCATCACGGACAGGTTTGACACTCTTCATCATACTGCTGTTGCTTAGGAAAATTGCTCATATTTGTATCGTGAGGACTTTATCATAGACAAAAGCATTTTTCAGAGCCAAAGCTAGGATTTTTAATTACAGAACAAAGATTCCTTATTTCTGTAAACTTTCAGGAGCTCTGTGCATAAATGATACTTTAGACAACACTTAGGGAAACTGCTTTTGAAATATTAGAGAATGTACAGATAGATGTATGATTAAATGAAGATATTTTAATATTGTAAATTTTAGATTGTGTAATTTCTTATCTTATGGACTTGAAAGATATTAGAGAGTCTGTCTTGTTTAGCTGCTGTGCAATTGATATGAATTTATGAACTATGAAATTGACAGTATATGGTCTGGAGCTTTTATGATAACTTAAGAGAAGGGGAGTAGTAAGTCAGAATGCAATAACTAGCAGTTCAGATAATGTTTGCACATTTTTTGCCCTTATCTTTTTTTTTTAACTTGGCCAGTTTGTACCCATCAAAGTCACAAGGAGGATAGGACATCAAGTTTGCACTGGTAAAGCAGTGGAGTAAAATCCATATAAACAATGCATGTAGATTTATATAGATAATGTATTTTATTATACTTTGACACTGTCTCCCGTGTCAGCGAGGCAGCGCAAGGAAACAGACGAAAGAATGACTCAACCCACCCACATACACATGTATACATTCATAAACGCCCACACACGCACATGTACATACCTATACATTTCAACGTATACATACATATACATACATACACATGTACATATTCATACATGCTGCCTTCATCCATTCCCGCAGCCACTCTGCCACACATGAAATGACACCCCCTCTCCCCGCATGCGCACGAGGTAGCGCTAGGAAAAGACAACAAAGGCCACATTCATTCACACTCAGTCTCTAGCTGTCATGTGTAATTTACCGAAACCACAGCTACCTTTCCACATCCAGGCCCCACAAAACTTTCCATGGTTTACCCCAGACACTTCACATGCCCTGGTTCAATCCCTTGACAGCACGTCCACCCCGGTATACCACATCATTCCAATTCACTCTGTTCCTTGCACGCCTTTCACCCTCTTGTATGTTCAGGCCCCTATTGCTCAAAATCTTTTTCACTCCATCCTTCCACCTCCAATTTGGTCTCCCACTTCTCCTCTCTCCCTCTACCTCTGACACATATATGCTCTTTGTCAATCTTTCCTCACTCATTCTCTCCATGTGACCAAACCATTTCAATACACCATCTTTTGCTCTCTCAACCACACTCTTTTTATTACCACACATCTATCTTACCCTTTCATTACTTATTCAATCAAACCACCTTCACACCACATATTGTCCTCAAACATCTCATTTCCAACACATCCACCCTCCTCCACACAACGCTATCTATCGCTTATGCCTCACAATCATATAACATTGTTGGAACCTCTATTCCTTCAAACATACCCATTTTTGTTCTTCGAGATAACGTTCTTGCCTTCCACTTATTCTTCAACGCTCCCAGAACCTTTGCCCCCTGCCCCACCCTGTGACTCACTTCTGCTTTCATGGTTCCATCTGCTGCCAAATCCACTCCCAGATATCCAAAGCACTTCACTTTCTCCAGTTTTTCTCCATTCAAACTTACCTCCCAATTGACTTGTCCCTCAACCCTACTGAACGTAATAACCGTGCTCTTAATCACGTTTACTCTCAGCTTTCTTCTTTCACACACTTTACCAAACTCAGTCACCAACTTCTGCGGTTTCTCACCCGAATCAGGAAAATTGTAACATAATAGCTTAGTGAAAAGTGTAAATACTGTGGCAAAAGGAGGGTTACATCTTACTGCGACCAGAATTGCAACTTAAGCCTTTAATCATCTGGGAAACTCACCACAAGTGTAAGTAAAGTTTTGATATGTTTATATATATATATATATTACATATTTTTCTTTCATACTATTCGCCATTTCCCGCATTAGTGAGGTAGCGTTAAGAACAGAGGACTGGACCTTTGAGGGAATATCCTCACCTGGCCCCCTTCTCTGTTCCTTCTTTTGGAAAATGAAAAAAAAAAACGAGAGGGGATGATTTCCAGCCTCCCGCTCCCTTCCCTTTTAGTCCCCTTCTACGACACACAGGGAATACATGGGAAGTATTCTTTTTTCCCCTGTCCCAGGGATATATATATATATATATATATATATATATATATATATATATATATATATATATATATATAATTTTTCAGAAAAAAACAGATCTTTTGAATGGTATCGCAAAAGATTGGTTGAATTTTTTCTTTATTTATATTTGTTGAAAAGTGCCACACTGGGGTACACTTAATATTTTATTTAGGGCAGCACTAATCTCTCATTATGCACCCATTGTGGTTGTGTAATGTTTACATTGCGTCAGTCACGGTTCTAGATCTCCAGTGAAAAGATGGGACTTCTAATGAAAGAAAAATCCACTGATGTAGGGCCCATATGAATCAATTTGCACCTTATTTGGACATTAAGAAGCCAACCACTACTTCCTGACTCAGCTGTTAAGGAGTAAGGGGAATAATGAATGATTATGTATTTGATAGTGGTGATTATTTGATGTAATCCTAGGAGCTTATGTGCTCCCACTTTTTGGGCTTACTGTATGGTTTGTGATCAGAATAGGTGTATAATCCAAAATGATGCCGGAGGAAAATATTAGAGCTATAGTACACTCAATTCACTCTGTTTAGTCTTTGAAAAGTCTGACCAAACCTTATTTTACCTCTCTTCACTTGTGCTCTCATTCTTTTCCCACACTATTATTTCTTGGATCAAGTAATTGACAACAGATTCTTTTTCTTAGTTTTAAGACCAACATGTATGATTTTGAGCACTGCATCTGGACCTTAGAGGTTGGAGATGGTAATATCCAAAGTATTTGGAAAGATTCTGCAAGTGCCACTCCGCTGTGAATCCAGAAAAAGGCATTATTTTTGATATACAGAATATTTTGCCTATTTGTGTTTAGTCGGTGGAAATAAAGGATTACACTCCTTTATATTGGTACAGGATCAAGCAAAAGACGCTTTATTTGGAAAAATGCCGACTTTGATTATGATTATGTTGATGGCATTTATATAGTTGCTCATTTTAAGGAAATTGAGTTATACATTGTATGTGTAAACTCATTTCTCACTCCCTCAAGTCCTTTTAGATGCACATTACTCTGTCCTCATGAGGAATTTTATACAATATTGTTCTAAAGCTCTTTTGGAATACATAGATCCTTGAATCCCTTGTACATTAAACTGTGCACTGAAATGTAATTCATGTATATTTTCAGAATAATTTTTGCATAGACACTAGAAAATAGTTTTAGATAAGTGAGAAATTTTGCTTAATTATGTAGCTTCATGCCCCATACAGAACATGGTGGCCTTTGCCTGTACGGTGTATAGGTGTAAATGATGCATAGATAGATTGCACATGGCTTGTTAAATTGTAAATGTAGCTACCATTTAGTTGGAGAGTATAAATGTAGCTACTGCTTAGTTAAAGAAGGAGCTCACACATGGCTTGACAACACTAGATATAGAAGAAATGCAAATAGGCAGTGAGCTCATGTACTGCTGGTTGAGTATAGTTCAGAACAGTTACTCTGTAGATGAATGTTTAGCACATACTTTTGTCTTGGAATTTAATGTAAAACTTTAAAATAAAAATTAATGATAGCTCTGCTACATACAGAAGAGATAGCAGTGGTGTGAGAATAATTTCTTGCCCATGTTAAAGTATCCAAATCACAGTAAGAAGTGATATGTCTTTTTCTCCTACATCCTTATTCCTGTTACAGCAATGGTGCTTTTGCAAGCCCTTTATTAACATCACATTCTTTGTTCATCTCAGCAAATTCGTCCATACAAATTCATATAATTACTCCCCAGGTCTATATTTCCATTTCACCATTGGTGTTTTTCTGTATGTAGTCCATGTTTTGTGTATTTTTACATATTCATACCAGTGTTAGTACTTCATCTTTACTAAATTAGGTACTCACATTATCATACCTTCATATTTTTCACTGCCATATTCATTACACTGTTGGCACTTCATTTCATCAGCTTTCGAATTCATCCCAGTTACTTGCACTCACTCAGCCATTCTACATGTTGTGTTATATTCTTTTTTCAGAAATGCTCAATACATGAGCTTGTGCATTCCTACTTGCAGACCTTGCCACACCTTGTGGCCCATATTTCAGTCCCTGTCTCTGTATTTTCTTTTATGTACTTGGCAGTTTGCCCAAATTTCAGGACTTTATTTGATAGGTCAGTTTCCTGTCTACCATCCCTGTTAAGTTTTAAACAAGGAGATAAATTTACTCAGCCTGTTAACATATCCTAAAAGCCTTAAGTCGATATTCCATTCTGCACTTGCTAGAGATTGAAGGACAGGTAGAAGGCCATCCTGTAAATTCAGAACACCTTGACCCAGAATCTGGAAGTCTTCCTACCTTACGAATATATGTTACTCGCAATAATTGACTTGCGTAGGACAACCAGAGCTGTGGCCAAAAGAATAAATGGCTGTCAAGTCATAACACCCTAGCCAATTCATGGGTCATATGGTGGTAGTGCAAGTGAATTAGCAAAAGATATGACTTTTGCACAGGCCAAATGAGGCTCGGATATGGGCTTCTTGCACTTGTGTAATCAAAACTGATGTTATATTGCTTTGAACTACAGATTTATTTTAAAGAAGAATGATGTTGGTTAATATCATTGTATTTGCCAGTGTGATCTGTGTAGACTATTCATGTACTAAGCAAATTCTGTGAAAATTATGATTCGTCTCATTTTTGTAGATGGTTTCACTCACATGGCTAATGACTTATGACCCATATCAGTTGGTTAAGCAGTTGTGCAAACACAAATGGTGTAGGGTTATTGTGTGTTTCATGTTGGCATGTTTTATTAATTAAAAAAATTCTGACTAGAATGAGTTCAGTGGATTTTAAGAATGAAGAGACATTTGACATGCTGTGAATGTCACAGGTTTTTATGAGAATATAAGATGAACTAGGAATAAAAAGAAAGTGTTAAGTCATATTATGATAGTTGATAATGGACTAAAGAGTGAAGTTTATATCATGTGTCATCATATTCCTACCTAGGTTGATAAGGTGAATGCTTTATTTATTAAGCCCAAATATCATTACTAGTATTTGTCATAGGGGTCAGTCGCTAAATGTACCAAATGCACCCAGGATGTCAGTAATTCCCACTTGTCTACAACTGTTTAATCCTCAACCTAGGATGGTTCATTGTTCTGATTTCTATCAGTAAGAAGTAGTATTTAGGGTGTTTTGTGTGCTCAGTTCAGTAAGTAATTTCTCTTGAGAATATTTATGCTGAATATTAAAATGCCAGGGCTATACTTGAGCTTCGGTTAGCTTTAGTGCTACCCACAATAGTTTCATTCAGTCGTAGGACCCTGTAGCAATGATACAGTATGCAGTGATCAGTTAGTGCTCACTGTTATAGATTATCATTACTTTTTAATATCAATGATGTAAGAAATGTAATATGTAATAATTTTTAGATATATTTCATGAATAACTGTAAGTATGAGTCACAGGGTGGGGGAGGGGGCGAAGGTTCTGGGAGCATTGAAGAATGTGTGGAAGGCGAGAACACTATCCCGGAAAGCAAAAATGGGTATATTTGAAGGAATAGTGGTTCCAACAATGTCATGCGGTTGCGAGGCATGGGCTGTAGATAAGGTTGTGCGGAGGAGGGTTGGAAATGAGATGTTTAAAGACAATATGTGGTGTGAAGGTGCTTTCATCGAGTAAGTAATGATAGGGTAGGAGAGATGTGTGGTAATAAAAAGAGCTTGGTTGAGAGAGCAGAAGAGGGTATATCGAAATGGCTTGGTTACATGGAGAGAATGAGTGAGGAAAGATTGACAAAGAGGATATATGTGTCAGAAGTGGAGGGAAAGAGGAGAAGTGGGAGACCAAAGTGGAGGTAGAAGGATGGAGTGAAAAAGATTTTGAGCGATGGGGGCCTGAACGTACAGGAGGGTGAAAGGTGTGCAAGGAATAGAGTGAATTGGAACAATGTGGTATACTGGGGTCGACATGTTGTCAATGGATTGAACCATAGCATGTGAAGCATCTGGGGTAAACCATGGAAAGTTTTGTGGGGCCTGGATGTGGAAAGGGAGCCATGGTTTTGGTGCATTACACATGACAGCTAGAGACTGAATGTGAACGAATGTGGCCTTTGGTGTCTTTTCCTACCACTACCTCACACGCATGTGGGGGGAGGGGGTTGTCATTTCATGTGTGGCAGGGTGGCAGCAGGAATGAATAAAGGCAGCACATATGAATTATGTACTTGTGTATATATGTATATGTCTGTGTATGTATATATAAGTATATGTTGAAATGTATAGGTATGTATATTTGCGTGCGTGGACGTGTATGTTTATACATGTGTATGTGGGTGGGTTGGGCCATTCTTTCGTCTGTTTCCTGTTACCTCGCTGAAGCGGGAGACAGCGACAGAGTATAATAATATTGAAAGAGGTTAGTACCTACTCTTAGTTAGCCTTATTTTTATATCAGCCATCATTTGTAAGTTATATGATTATGATTTTGTCCAAATAGGGCTAAATTTTTACCCAAAGATCAGTGGTGTAATTGGTGGTGCACGTTCAATCTTTATGTTATATTAATACAGTAAGTGGATAAGAATTATAATCTAACACAGTTTACCAGTGATACTGGTAAAGAGTTGGAGGATCTTGAAAATTTTTGATGCGAACTCATGCCAAAATATTTTTGGAAAAATTTGAAGCATTTTTCCTGGGTATAAGGAAGAATACTACCCACATATCTTCTAACTACTGAAGGAGACTAAGAAGGTATGATGGTTAGCCTTATAAAAGTTCTTCCCTTTTGTAGTATCACTTTATAAAAGTGGGAATAGATGAAGCAAAGCAAGGAATTTCCTGGAAGGCTTATGAAGATGAGAAAGGCAAACATTCTTAGAAAAAAATAAATTGTTACCTTCAAGTTTCATCTATTCATCAGCTCCATGTATTGGTAAACAAGATGTCTTCTCCAATTGGATCTTAAGCCCCTTTGATGAAAACTTCTTTTAAGGTTCCTGGCTTTGTTTTTCTAGTTTACAAGAATTTCTGGGATGTTATTGCCCGGAATTGACTTTGAATATCCTGCCTGTGAAGCCTTGAATTTTATTCAACTTTTTCATTACTTCTAAGCACTTCTCACCTTGCTTTAGGTAATCATAGATTACAACATGTAAGGCTTTTTCCTCGTTTACTTTTTCTAGCACAACAGAACTCATAATATGTTTTGCCTTCTCATTTTTGCTGCCTCTGTAAAAAGTCAAGCAATTGTGAATAATAAAGTTCATTTGCCTCCTGTTGTAGCTTTATTGCTGACAACACTGTTCTCAGAAATTTTTATAATCTTACAGTAGAATCCACTATGAATGTCAAAGGTAAATGAGAACAAACTGGTCACAAAGCTGATTCCATTGGAACACCACTTGTTACATCTAATCATTCTAAAGCTTAATCTTTCATCACTACTCTTTGTTTATGGTTAGTTTGTTTTACGCCAGTAATTTTTGATGAGATTATTTCAAATGCTTTCTGAAAATCTAAATAAATGATACCACCAGCTTAATTTTCATTGTACTTGTTGAGTATATCACAGAAGTAGTCAACATAATATGTCAGACATGAACATTTTCATCTAAATCCATGCTGAGAATTATTAATTAGATAGTGATCCTGTAAGTGATGTACAATTTTGTTCTGAATGATGAATTTTTATAAGTATTTTCCTTAAAATTGCCAGATACAAACATCAAGCTAATAAAGTGATAGTTTTTAGGTAAGGACATTTTTCTTATATCACTGTTACTTTGGCAAGCTTCCACTCTTGTTGAACTTTTCCCATAGCAGATGATTCACTAAAAGGAGCAATAAAGGGCTTAACCGTCTTATTTTTAGCTTCTTTCATTGTTTTCAGAAAAAATTATGAAAATGTAATTTTACTTACTTCCACCCAGCCTAATGCTGACAGTATTTCTTGATTGTGTATGTCATTATGCTTTGAAATGTTCATCTCTGAAGATACCAAAAAAATATATCAAAATCTTTGCTGTCTTCAGTCTTGAACAGGGTCACCACTTTCTTGAATGGTTCAAATGACTTTGTAATGTCTCTCTTGCTTCTGACATAAAGTTTCTCAGAACTCTCTTTTTCTATCTTCATCATTTTATGCTTCATACTGACATTAACTCAAAACAAATGTACACAACTTGCTGCTGTGTATCATATTGATAACTCTTGTCTCTTTCTGATGTGCTTTTTTTTTTTTCAGTATTTCACCATTTTGGTTTAGCTCTGGAAAATGAGTGTCAATAATTTCTTTTTCATGTCTGATCGCCATTTCTTATGTTAGCAACATTAGGAATGGACAAAGAAAGGCTTCATTCTTTCAAGCCCATTCTCTGTCATACATAATGCACCAAAAGCACAGCTCCCTATCCACAACCAGGCCTCACGGACCTTTCCATGGTTTACCCTGGGCACTGCACATTCATTAGCATATGTATTCCCTCAACTTTGATATGCCAAATGCTTCACATGTGTTAGCATGTGTATTCCTTCAACTTTGAGTATGAATCTCTTACCCATACCTTTTCCAGGCCACTCTCATTTTGTTTTCACTGACAGTATCAACCCAGCTTAAACTGAGAGGTGCAATGTGAAGATCATTGAAATTGTAAGTAGCATATCTCTTGAGAAAAGAAAACCAAAGTAATAATCAAAAACTCATTGCTATTGCATTTTTGTATCAGTCCTACAGAACTTTGCTTGAGGAAAAACTTTCTGCCTGGAAGTTTGCCTGGAAAAATAACTGGGTTTAGGGCTAGAGGACAGTTGCTGTGTTTCACTGAATAAGCATATACTTTAATCTGCTACCTGAAGAGACAGAATACATTTCTTTTTAACTTAGCTTTTAATCATTTAAAAAACCACATCTCTCTCCATTTTCTGTCACCTTTCTTACACATCAGTTTATTTTCTGAGTCATGAACCAATAATGATGAAGTGATGTTGCTGAAACTTTGCATATATTTAGTTAATCTAATTATATAACCCTAGACCTCCTTTTATGGGGCTTCTGCAGCCTCAAGGCTGCACTGCAACCAGTAACAATGAAAGGATGAACTCATTTGGAATGAGAAGTTCCTTGACAAGATTGTACTCCTTTTACTCTGTTGACAATGATTCACCATCATTGAAGGTGACTTTTCACTTGTAACTACATGCAGTTGGAGCTCATGAAGGTTTATACTAAGTTATAATCCCAAAAAGACGACTGACCCATCATAAATTGTTGAATGAATAAGAGGGCACAGTAGACATAATGGATCACCATCTTTTCCCAGTTTTCATATAAGAATTTGTCACAAAGTCTCCTTTAACTTGCAAGCGATGCTATTCTCTCTATGAAAACTTGTAAACACTTGTTGTAGGTTTTCTGTCATACATACTGAACACATGTCCCAAAGTCTATCTATTAATTACTCTTTTAGCAGCCATTTCTTGATCAGTTAACACAGGGTGCAATTTTCTTTTTCTTCCATATTATCAATGCTGTTCTCAGGAAGAGTTGGATGATACAGTTGGTTACCTTCATTAAGCCTCTCTATATCTTCTGTAGATGTTTGTAAGCCCCTAAATCTGTGTCATTTTTACATTACACACCTGATAAACTATTACCCATGTAATTATTACAACCATTTTTGAAGCTTTTCCTGTGTGCTTTCATACAGATAACGCTTTTATAACCATGAAGTTAGTTCTTTAAGATACAACCTTATTCCACTGCTCACACACATTATGTAGAATTATCATTATGCCACTTTATCTCTTCTTTTCTCTATAGTTACCTCATCCATTCATAAAACCTTACAACGTACCAATACAGGTATTATTTATTTAATTTTCCTGTACCAGATCTTTCCATCTGAACTCAAAGCACTTGTCTTCCTTCACTGTCTGCCAGAAAATATTTTTTCCCCATCTGTATGTCTAACATTCAGTAAATTTCTTCAAAGCTTCTTCCGTCGTAAATGATATTTACAGGTTATGGGAACACTCTACCTCTTAGATCCTTTACTTTTTCCCGGTCACATTGTTTTCAAGTCCTAACCTTAAGTAAACCACCACCATAGAAGATTCTTTCATTGCTACTGAATGCCTTCTTTCATGTAGAATCCATTTTTTTTTTTTTCAGTTTTTAACCATTTCCAGCCACTAATTTTGCCATGTTTTTATCTGTCTGTTCATCTGTTAATAATTCTCTATTCCCAAGTGAATGGGGTGGGTCAGGTATACTTGTAGCCTTCAGACTTCACACATAGATAGCAGCCGAATGTCGAAAGCCTCTGTTTGCGTAATGAATACTTTGGGTCATCAAAATGTTTCATGACTGAAATGTAAAACAAGCAACTAGTCTACCAGTATCCGATGAGCTTTCATTCATGACGAAACAGGATAGCGCAGTGAAAAGTTCTTCCACAGATTCCAGTATCAGCATATAATGAGTTATTCCTCCATCTGACATACATTTTACAAATCAGTGACCCCATAATCTCCCTCCAACTTGTTTTTAACCTTTCTGTATATTTGAGTCCACTCATATTTCTGAGACATCCTTCTGGTCATTCTTTCAACAACTGTTTTCTCCAGATTACATACCACGTTCTCCCTCAGCCTTTAACCTCTCACTTGAATATCTGGATTCTGCAAACTGTAAGAGCCTAAAAATACATTTGATTTCTTTTTACAGACAAAGTTCAGCAGTCGTTCCAGGGGCTGGTCAGACTCTTTAGCTTCGACAGACCCGTGCTGCCTCAAAATTCGGTTAGACACACATGCCGAACCAATTTCTCCTGGTGCTGAGGAACCTCGTGGCATCTCTGGAGCACCTCTTCCAATGTTGATTAGACCATTCCTAAATGCTCAAGTGGCTGATCTTAATATGTCACTTTTGATGAGCACCATAACCGGGCTCATTGATCTTATAGAGGATGAGATTATACCACAACCACTTCAGATGGAGGTATGTAGTCTCTGTTCCTTTCATTTTTATGTTACTTTTATGCTAATCATACCACCATCTGTCTTCTAATGCTGTTCCATTTCTGACTATAAAGAGTAGAAAGGTACACAGAGATGATAAAGGCAGCATATAGGTAATGAGAGATGTAGATAGATGTGAATTATCCAAAGGAAGAAAATTGTAAAATTAAAAAGTGTATGAGTATATTTGAAAAGACTGATAAGCAAAATTGGTTTAGACTTAGATCATTATGGCCTACTGGCCAAGAATATTTATAGTCTTGTAAGAATCCAATTGAAAAATATGTAATGTATGATTAACATATACTATATAAATGTTCTTTGTAGGTTTATGCCCCACTACAGGAAAAAGTGTATGCAGGAAGTTGTTATGTCATCATCCCCATGAGTTTCTGATATCTTCCACTATCACAGACAGCCTCAAAAGAACCCAATGGACTTTTGCTGTTTGAATTCCTTTTCATTCCTCTGCATGTGTGTCATCTGTAAACATGTCAGCATAAGTCAAGAACAACATGTGACCAAAAATTCTAAATTACACAGTAGATAATCCTTCCAGAGGTAACAAACTCCTTAAAATTTGGGAAATAAAAGCTACATATATTTGCATATTGACTAGGAAAATGGAATGGTTATGCATATGCTAGTTCAGGAGTGCTGAATGATGAAAGTTCAAGCTCTCGTCTCTCCTTTGAGGTTCTGTAATTCCACCTCCTGACTTATTGAACATAATTAGTATTACTGTAATATCCACTCTTTCTTTGAAACCCCACATCTCAGAAATAGCTAAGTCTTCCTCTGTATATATGTTTATATATCAAAACTTCTCTTCTGAACAGTTGATTTGTGTATACAAGGGATTGATTTATCCTTGTATGGAATACTGCTCTCACATTTTAGGTGGTTCTAGCTTAGCATCCTTGTTTGAGAGTTAAGTTGAAAGCAATCCGCATTATAAACTATTCCAGCCAAACTTGACCCCCTTGCCTTGTGCCGCAATGTCAGTTCGCTTTCCTTTTGCTGTAGGTATTACTTTGGTCTTTGCACCCAATAGTTGGCTGCTTGTGTGCCCACACCACTAGCTAGACCACGCAATACTTGGCAAGCTGCTGCATTGCATAATTATTGTGTGGCCATCAGAAACTCAAGGGTGGGCCATTTTCACCTTTACTGCTTTCCCTACATGTCGAAGCTTTTGAACTCTGCTTTCACATGCCTTTCCCAACAACTATGACCTAGCACATTTCAAAAGACAGGTTTTTCATTTTCTCAAATATTTGTTGATAGTTTCCCTTTTCTATTTCCAATCAATAATTCCCTCAATATTTCAGTTAGGGCCCAGCCTCGATGAAGACTTTTGTCCATGACTGGAGCCTTGAACATAAAAGAAAAGAATATAGCCAAAGACATTTGGCTTGCAAATTTTTGCATGAGAATTTTTACTATGGTAGAATATTAAACAGCCTTAAAGTGCCTTTTGGCTTTCCACTTCTTAATGTTGTACCACTTATTGTTAATAATTATATTTATTTAGCAACTTTATGTTCAGTGTAATATGCAGCAAGCTAATTCAGGCATTAGTTAATATATTTTGTGTCTACTGCTTTTTAGTTTTGATACAAACCTCATTTTGTTTGTTAGAAAAAAACGTACACAAGACAACGGAGAGATTTTACTTTCACTGAAAGTTAAGGATGATTGATATGATCAGTTTCCAAATTTAAACTGTAATTTAGAATCAGTGTAAAATGTGCATTTCCATTCCAGCGACAAGAACTATGCATATATTCCTTAGAAACAAAAGATAGTTGTTAAGACTTATGAATGCTCATTAAGGATCCCCTTTCCAATATTTTGGCATTTGTGTGTCTACTATGTCACCATTGTTGCAGACCACCACTCTCTGTAAGCAGTTCTGAATTGTAAATATATATGCAGATATGTGTAAATATATGTAAATATGTGTAATATTAAGAGTAAATGTGAATAAGAGCAAGGTTATTAGGTACAGTAGGGTTGAGGGTCAAGTCAATTGGGAGGTAAGTTTGAATGGAGAAAAACTGAAGGAAGTAAAGTGTTCTAGATACCTGGGAGTGGATCTGGCAGCGGATGGAACCATGGAAGCGGAAGTGGATCATAGGGTGGGGGAGGGGGCGAAAGTTCTGGGAGCCTTGAAGAATGTGTGGAAGTCGAGAACATTATCTTGGAAAGCAAAAATGGGTATGTTTGAAGGAATAGTGGTTCCAACAATGTTGTATGGTTGCGAGGCGTGGGCTATGGATAGAGTTGTGCGCTGGAGGATGGATGTGCTGGAAATGAGATGTTTGAGGACAGTGTGTGGTGTGAGGTGGTTTGATCGAGTAAGTAACGTAAGGGTAAGAGAGATGTGTGGAAATAAAAAGAGCGTGGTTGAGAGAGCAGAAGAGGGTGATTTGAAATGGTTTGGGCACATGGAGAGAATGAGTGAGGAAAGATTGACCAAGAGGATATATGTGTCGGAGGTGGAGGGAACGAGAAGAAGTGGAAGACCAAATTGGAGGTGGAAAGATGGAGTGAAAAAGATTTTGTGTCATCGGGGCCTGAACATGCAGGAGGGTGAAAGGAGGGCAAGGAATAGAGTGAATTGGATCGATGTGGTATACCGGGGTTGACGTGCTGTCAGTGGATTGAATCAGGGCATGTGAAGCATCTGGGGTAAACCATGGAAAGCTGTGTAGGTATGTATATTTGCGTGTGTGGACGTATGTATATACATGTGTATGGGGGTGGGTTGGGCCATTTCTTTTGTCTGTTTCCTTGTGCTACCTCGCAAATGCGGGAGACAGCGGCAAAAAAAAAAAAAAAAAAAACATAGAAAGTTGTGTGTCAGTTAGTAAATTTGTGTCATAAAGCTCCTCTCTTTCCTCCTTGTAACCCCCCCCCCCCCCCCACCTCCATCTTGCCCTTCAAAATGTTATGTTAGCTCCCTTTTTTGTACAGATTCTCTACTTTTACATCTATTTTTTTCATAAGAGTTATGTAAGTACTGAATGAATATGCCACAAGGCTCACTTCACATTTACCCCCACCCTCCTACATGTATATTGCTTTCATTGGGGATCTATGCACTAACTTTATCATTATACCATGCCAATATAAGGATATGTTAGTTCAAATGTTTGTACATATCCTGAGCTTTTAGATGTATTCTTTTCATTTTCAATGGGAAATTTGAAGATTTTTTTTCTTAATCTTGATTTGATTTATTGTATCACCCAGCATTTATTGGTTAAAGAGAATACAGAGCAGAGATAAGCTTATTATCAGAATTATTGCCCTTTAAGTACCTATCAGTAATTTCATTGCAGTGTCTGTTGCTTATAAGAAGAGCAAAAAGGGGATCAGAATTCTTTACGTCTGCGTACTTTTTTTTACCTCTTCATGTCCAATCCACTGGGGCAGAATAGCATACATAGCCCATTTTTAGTGTGCCTGAGCAAAACAGGATTTTGTAAATACTTGTAAATGCTTACATTTTAACATCTAAGAGTAATAATGATCAATGAATCTGTTCCACAGCCTAGTAACTTGCATAAAATAATCACAAGCAAGACAAGACTAATGTTTATATGTGCTTCAAAATGTAAACGTTAATTGCCATCAGTAATTGATTGACAGTGTTACCATGCAGATCATTAAAAGACTGAAGAAGCATGAATCATAAGTATCACAGCAGTAGCGTCTAGAAATGTCCTGGGTAACAAAACTTTTTCACTGATATTCATCCTTGGGTAATCATAGATAAATTAATAAATTTACCAGGAAAAAGTCACAATCTTCAGTGATACATAACATGGCAAGTCTAATATGACATTAATACTAGCCAAAAAATATTGAATCTAATCATAAATTTTCCTTGGGGTAGGGGAGAAAGAGTACTGCTTACTTATTTACTGTGTGTTGTAGAGGGTGGCCAAGAGGGGCTGGAGATCTTACCCTCCTGTATTTCTTTCCAAAAGAAGGAACAGGGGAAGGAGCCATGAAAGGATATTTTCCTTTAAGGCTTTCTTTACCTATTTGTTTTTGCCTGTTTGTGCTGTAGAGGGAGGGTTTTACATTCATGGGGTCCTATCTCTTGAACAGCCTCTGTTCTCTAACAACTAATGAAATTTATGTTTGCTGTGTGCATTAACAATGTTGTATACAATAGAATTACGTCTTTACTTTTTTCAACATGTATCTTGCTAACTTTAATGTCATGTCTTTTAGTTACTCTAGCCCTACGTCTCTCTCATGTCATTATTCTTTGGAATGCTCTTTAGCATCAATTTATCCTCTCTTACCCCTCCTCCCCTTTTTCCCATTCAAGCAAAGTCTCTGTGAGATACTCTAAGGGCTATTCCTAAATTAGAAAAATATTTTTTTAATCTGTCAAAACCAACATTTTGCAACACTTAAGGTCATCTTTGGTTGAACTTAATATGAAGCTGTCAGTTTTGTCAAGTGATAAACAGAGACTTTAGCATAGGATTTAGGCATGCAGGCTATTAGCTAATGAATTAAGGATGATGTACATCTCCATAAATCTTTCAGGACAAAGCCAAGAAAATTTAGGGAAATCCCTAGGATGGAGGTTTATTCAAAAGTTCAGAAAGTTACTTAAGTCTTCTTAGGATGATGGTTTATCAAAATAATTTGAAAAGATACTTATGTCCTATCATTTAAAATGAAATATCAAGAAAAGTTATGAAATAAAGGAGTCTTGTAAGTAATCTATATTTTATGTTGTACAAACATATGAACTTAGTGTGCACTTTAAGGCCATCCCTTCTCACATGATGTTATATAGATAACCTACACTCCAGGATTCTTTTCTTTTTTTGGTGCTAATTGTAGTTGCTTGTGAGATAAGGCATGAATACACCCTGATAAAGCACATCTTCCAGTTTAGAAGATGGTTGGAAAAGGCAAAAAGACACCATCAGTCATACTAGGTTGGAAAAGGCAAAAGGACACCATCAGTCATACTACCCCATCATATTATATGGGTAACTGACACTAACATTTTTTCCAGTACAGATTATAGTTGCTTTTGATATTAAGGTACCTCCTCATGCTGATAAAGTGCACTTCCCAATGTCAATAAGGGCAGGAAGAGACAACACCCTAAACTGTAGAAGTATGACTACAGTCCCTAAAGGGTTTATGGCTACAAGTTAAAGATTACTAATAAGATGATTAAGCATTTTTAAGTAACAGTTAAAAGTTATTTTTTTCCATGTTAGGCGAAACAGCATGGGCAACTCTATATATACATATAACCATGAATGCATCATGGTCAGGAATGCTGAACACTACACCACAGAGGTCCATTTGTTGGTTATATTAGGTAACTTGTCTTTTCCCTCCATAGCAGAGCAACAGATCAGTGAGAGATACAAGGGTAAAGTTTTATGCTTAGAATGATAGTATAACTGATTTGACATGGATGTATGTGTCAAAGAAGAAATGAAGTGATTTCTGTTATAATTCTACCTACATGAGATTACATCACGAGTGTAAATTCATTTTTATATCACCATCAGATATGAAACAGAATACAGTCTCGTTAAGGAACTTTTCACTTCAAAGGAGTCCATCTTGTCCCTGTAAATGATTATACTGCAGCCTTGGGCAGCAGGAGCCCCAGGAAAATAAGTCCTAGATAATACCAGGACTGTGTCTTAGAAATGGGTCCTAAGGTAACTATACATGAATAGATAAAATAACGTTAGATGACATTACTTACGCTCATACTAGATTCTGCCATTATATTTGATAGGGTACCACTCGCTATGATTTACTCATACTCCTTCAGTATCTCTCAGATTTTCATTTTTTATTTTTCATGTATTATTCTATTTTCATTTTTTTTTTTGGTAAGGATATTCACTGGCAGGCTGCCACTGATAGAATACAGGGAGAATAATGCAGCTGGATAGTCTTGCAAGGACCCTTTCAGCATATTATCATCCATTTCAGCCTTTGTGTGATATTCAAAACAAATAAAAGAAAAAGGAATGTGGTTCATCATGGGCATTTTACTGCATGTGGGAATCTTTTTACCCTAAATATTTTTTGCCTGTTCTCTTTCCCAAAACTCTTTAGCTTGGTCATTTTACACCCTAAGTGCAATTGCTCATCTGCTTTCAAATTAAGTGTGTGCCATTTTATTCACTCTCAATATACAGTATTAAACATTTTTTAATCTGCAGGTTCTAGTGGAGCGTGTAGGGTTACAACTAATGGAAGATCGAATACCAGCTAATATTACATCTCCTGGCTCAGTTCCAACCCAAGTGTGGCTTCCAAAACTAGTTGTAAAGCGAGACAGTGATGGCATCTTCACGTTACTTCCCCAAAGAGAGGGTGAGAAGTTGATTACATCTTGTACTGATTTTATTTTTTGTTGCATCATATGACATGGATAGTGAAAAAAATAACATTTATTGATCGGTATCAAGAACTGATCAGAGGAAATTCTTAAGACTAAGTGAAAAACACAAATCTCTAAGTGTAAAGCAGAAGAATTTAAGTAATAATAAGAATGTGAATGGTTAATGTGTTTCAAAGATGACAAGAAATAAAAGTAGAAATTGTAAAGAATAATTAAATAATCTGAAAAGTATAAATAGTAAAGAATAAGGAAGCTCGTATTATATAACTATCCAAGGGATTGTTTGTAAAGGAATATACAATGTGTATTAATTATATAGATGTGCAGAAAGGTGAGTTTAGAGTAATGACTAGGGATTCCAGTTAAGTGTTGTGAAATAATGTAGGTCCAGGAAGACCAAAGATCTAATATACCTGAAATTGAATTGCATATATGGATTAACATAGGGTGTGGAGAGACCTTTTTTTCTTAAGATTCTGCTGCAAACTGCAGTTATTGCATGAGATATTGATGATTGAATATTAATGGGGTACTGTAGAGGAATGAAGAACAGTTACAAGAACATTGTGGAAGCCAGTGGCGTATCTAGGGCATGGAAGGTAGGGCAGGTGTTGTGGGCACCACTCGAAGTGGGGCACCAGTGGCATAATGGCGTCCTGGATCCAGACAATGATTTGGATCTTAAAGATTTAGATTTCTTGACCATGAAAACATATCTGTGGCATTTGGAATCACATTGATATCATTATTAGTTCAATAAATATTCACAAAATTTGATATTTCCATAATTGAGTCCTGGATCCAGACAATGATTCAGATCAACCCCAAAATCTAATCAGTTGGTCCCTGTGTCATTTCTGATTTCCCTGAAAATTTCGATTAAAATTTGTTCATAAATTTTGTTGAAAGTTGCTCACAGACAAACAAACAAATGTCAGTAAAAACATAATCTCCTTGGTGGAGGTAATAAAAGTAAATAATATTGATGTCATATGTTTGGACGGGTGCGATTTCAGTGCTTGCCATAGGCGCTATTTCCCCTAGATACATCCCTGTTGGAATCCTGTGGGGTCTTCTTCGTCTTCTGTTGTTGTTGGTGTTTTCCCTAGGTGTGCATTGCCAGAATAATGCAGTTTTGTATGCATTGTACACCTGCTCAGGATGGAGGTGTTTGTCAGCTACGAGTTTCACAAATTCTTCCACTTACTCAGCAGCTCCTTTGTGGTTTGCTGACCGCTTTTCTCCGCACACTTTATTCTTGGAAATTCCATGACACTTCTTGAATCTTTGAAGCCATCCTTCACCATAGTCATGCTCATGTTGTAATTTAAGTTCTTTATGGAACAACTTATCTAAGTCCATTATCATGCTACCTGACAAGTCCACTCCATTACTCTGACAGTCGAAATCATTTCATCATCACTTGATCGTGCTCAGTAATCTTACCATCTTTCATAGTCTTTCTAACTGTCATTTGCTTTTTGGAATCGCTGTCTGCATAGAATTTCAGTATTTGAAGGTATAGTTGTCCCAGCAATATTATATGGGTGCAATCCTTAGGCTATAGATAAAGCTACACAGAGGAGGATGGACATATTGGCAAATAAAATGTTTAATGTTTAAGAACTGTATGTGATGTGAGGTGGTTTGATCAAGTAAGTAATGAAAGGGTAAGGGAAAGGTGTGATAATATAAAGAATGTGTTTGAGGGAGCTGAAGAGGATGTGCTGAAATGGTTTGGGCAAATAGATAGAATGAGTGAGGAGAGGTTGATGATGAGGGTATATGCATCAAAAGTGTAGGAAACAAGGAGAACAGGGAGACAGAATTAAAAATAGAAGGATGGAATGAAAAAGATTCAAGCAATTGGGGCCAGAATATGCAGGAAGGTGAAAGGTATGCATAGGATAGGGTGAATCAGAGTGATGTGATATACAAGGGTTGACAGTGGACAGTGAAGCGTTCAGGATAAACCATGGAAAGGCCCTTAGGGTCTGTTGTGGATAGGGAGTTGTGGTTTTCGGTGCATTAGTTTTAACAGCTAGAGAATGGATGTGAGCGGATACACAACTTGTCTTCTCTCACTCAATGTACATCTCATCTTGACACAACTTCCTCAGTAAACTTAGGATAAGACAATATATCTCTGATATAGACAAAATCTGTTTAAGTGTAAATGCCTCAAGAACCCTGTTTCTGCCCATCTCTTTGTTGAAAATTCTTCAAAACTTTCTGTAATTCCACCTCATGACTCGGTGAACATACTTGGTATTACTGTTATATCCACTTTTTCATATTACAGAAATAGCTCAGTCTTTCTCTTAGAAACTGCAAGACTTTTTTAGATGTCAATTTTTCTTTTCTTCTGAACAGTTGCTCTGTTTATACTATGGATTGGTTTGTCTCTGTAGGAATATTGCTTTCACATGTGGGGTGGTCCTAGCTCTGCATCCTTACTCAGCAGAGTTGAGTCGAAAGCAGTCCGACTTATAAACATCTCCCAAGCTAACTTCAAGACTTGACCCAATTGCCTTACACTGTAATGTTGGTTCACTTTCCCCTTTCTATAGGCATTACTTTGGTGTTTACTCCTGGGAGCTGGATGCTTGTGTGCCCCACCACTAGTTAGAGGACACAGAACTCAGTAAGCTGCTGTGTCACATGTTTGCTCTGTAGCCTTTGGCAACTCATGGGTGGACCATTTTGACAACCATTTCTTTTCCTATACCTCAAAGCTTTGGAACTCTCAACCCTCTCATGTCTTTCCCAATAACTATGACTTGGCACATTTCAAATGTCAGGTTTTGCACTTCCTTCAAAATTCTTAAAAATTTCCCTTGTCTATTCTTTATCCCTGTCATTAACATCTCTATATTTCAGTTAAGGCCCTGCCATGTTGTGGACTTTTGTCTGTGACTGAAATTTCCAGTGTGAAAAAAGAAATAAATAAACCAGAGGGAGCTTCAATAACATGTAGACACTTGGGTAATTTAGACAGTTCCTGATTTTAGTCATTTCACATTCTAATTGAGTAGTTATGACTTCCAGTTAATTTCGCATATATGAATAGCATGTTTTTATGTCATCTGTCACATACAGGATGAAAACCATTCGTAAGAGACAGGAATCATTTGTTGGGATAGGGAGAGTAATTCATGTTACTTTGGCATCTATAAATAGCATGTTATATTGTCCTCTGCCACATGTAGAATTAAAACCATTCTTAAGAGAAAGGAGTACTTTGGTGGGACCTTCTCTTCTTTGGTATAATTCTCTGTCTCCACAGTGCTTAATCTCTTAACTGTATATATTAACTGCAGATTAGTACGAAGCAGGTTATTCTATTTACAGAAACCAGTGAAGGACAGTCAATAAAAGATGAACGTGACAAATTACAGGAAGAATTAAAGCAACTACGAGAGCAGCTTGCACAGGTTCAAGAGGATAATTGCTCTTTAATGGCAACATTGGCAAAGCTGCAGGAAGATCAGTCCTGTAAAGGATTCTCCTTACCTAAGTTACCTCTTCCGTAGCAAAGTCAAGAGCTTCCAGTCTTCTTGTGTGATTGAGTGAGTGGCAGTATTAGGCACTTCAGCCTCTTCCCACTCATGAAGATATCAGCTACTATATACCACAGATGAGTAACAGTTTGTGATAAAACAACCTCATTGAATGGCCAGTTTTCTTAATTAAGAGTGGGCATTTAGCCTATGTAATATAATCAGCATATGTTAGGTAACCTTTTTTTTAAGGGGTACATGGAAGTGCAATATTACTTTCAATATAGTGAATTGATAAAAAGTGGGGAATTTCAGATAAATGAAGCCACCTACCAGGCTAGGAGGTAGTTTCAGTATTAAGTTTAAGTACAAACCAATACTTAAGATCGCAACAGAGATGATTTTCTGTTCATTCTTTTCTTAGTGAATGGTGCTGTCTAGTTAAAAAGGGCAGAGGTGGGATGAATTACTATGTAGATCATGGAAAAAATCATAAACATCATTACTGTAAAAGTATGGCTTGGGAAATATTTACACATATCATGCATATGCAATGGGCAAAATTTAAATCCTAGTGCATACATAAATCAGGAGTACCTTGTTCTGATAACCTTGAAACACAGGTTGAAGCCTGTGGCTAAACACATTGTCAGGGCATTATTTGCTCTTTTTTCATTGGCCAGTAACTCCGCCACATTGAAGGCCCTGGATTAAGATAATCCTCGTGATTTGCTGTTCCAGATAATGGAAATAACAGAAAGAATATTCATTAGTGTAAAAGTCTGTGATTCATGTACGCTCAATGAGATATAAGGCCTGTTGTTAAACTTGGACGCAAAAGCAAAAATACTTTTTACATTTGTATTTTATTATTGTTTGTACTTTTGGTACTAGAGTTTGACCTGTAATATAGAGAAAGTGAAATAATTTGTTTTACGTTGTATCCTTTACAATACAGGATATTTCAGACAGGTACCCAGAATTACACAATGTATATAGTTCTAGGTTTGATGTAGTCCTGTTTATAATGTTTGACCCAATATACAGTTCATTATTCCATACTGTTCTGCCTGGCAGTGAAATGACATATAAGTATTTTCATTTTGCAGTAGTTCATGAAAGGCTTTTTCTGTGGGAGAAAGGATATCATAATGAGAAATTTGCTCTTCTCAGATAACCACATCATTGTCCCAGTCTTTTACCCATTCATACATAATTCTATACTTAAGAGGTAGTGAAAGAAATTTAATTAAATCAGCTGATGCAGTAACATTGTGTGAAAATTTGATATATATTACACTTTTCCTGGAGAGTGCAGGTAAATCTATAAAATTAATTGTATGTGCATCTCCAGGATCATATTTTTAAGTGAATGAAGTAGAAGGTGCAGTCTGCTCTTTATTTTATATTTACTGAAATAAGAATGAAATCTTCAGTTAGGTCTTGGTGTTGGTAAATGAAAATCATCTCAAATTCACTATCATATACCTTGATTTAAACCTCTTATTAAGTAAGCTACTCAAACAGTACTACTCACTTTCAAGTAGGATAGCTTTAATAGATTAGCACATACTGTTGTTTTTTTCTTTTATCTCT
Organism: Panulirus ornatus; assembly: GCF_036320965.1. Taxonomy (NCBI): domain Eukaryota; kingdom Metazoa; phylum Arthropoda; class Malacostraca; order Decapoda; family Palinuridae; genus Panulirus; species Panulirus ornatus. Next base: position 55,693,071 of record NC_092236.1, read on the forward strand.
GCCTCATTTGTGTTCAAGCAAAAACAGAATTTTTGAATTGCACTTCCTTGTCCCTTTTACAGAACTAATTATGTTCTGGTAATGAAAGAATTCCTTGAATTGTATTGAGTACCTCAAATACCACAATACCAGAATATTCTGAGCAACTCATAGTACAGTGTGAATACAGAATGTAATTTATACGCTTATGAAAAAAAATATTTTAGGTCTTGAAATTCATGTTTTATGAATACTGCAAAACTTGCAAATCATTATCTTGCATCTCATAGTGCTGCCATTGTTGTAGTCAAGTTGTAGTTAACATGAAATCCAAAGGTTGTAAACCAATGATTGTACGTTATTCACTCAAGCAGTGACACTTAACATGCTGACAACAGATTCAGTCACTTTAATCCTTACGATAGTCACCAGTCAACCCATATGTTCTCATAGATATTGCCTAGGTATAAAGTCAAGTTATTCTCTAGTATTGTTGTGACACTATTTCATACTGCTGGATTTAAGGATGCATTTTGAGTTGATAAAAAGCCTATCCATATTTTTATGAAGTGCACATGAAGATATAGAGTTATAGACGTTAGATAGAAAATTAGATTTGTAGACATCAGGTAGAAAAACACAGAATGTGTATTTATTGTAGAGTATGGTAGCACTATATTACATTTGGGTTTTTTCGTGATACTGCATTGTTCAGTATTTTTTTATGCAAAACTGGACCCATGAAAATTTTCACATTTACAGTGGAGGGTCATTTGTCAAATGCTTGAATACCAAAATGTAGAATTAACATATGTTTAGTTTTCTGTTTGGTAAATGCTGTTACTAATCAAAAATTTTGACAAGGATCAGGTATCTTTTCAAAGAACAGCAGAAAGATACGTCGTACTACTTCTATTTACTAAATCAGATTTGAAGTCAGACAGTGGTTACCTTCACTTGAATATCTGAAACCCCAAATCTAGTTTGTACATTGGCCAGTTATACTTTGATCATCTGTATAATCACGTATTTTTTTTTTTTTTTCAAACCTTACCAATGGATAATTTTAGCAAAACTCTTACCTTTTCAATAAGCTCCAAAAACTTTGGGGATAATAGTGGCATAATTACTGATAAGTACTGATATTATTTTGTTCATTTTAACATCCTCTGCTATTATTCTTAGTAGTTTATTATTATTATTATCATTATTATTATCATTATTAATATTATTAACATCATCAGTATTATAATACAACTGTAGGACCATTTTCACAATGGGCCCTGATACCCCTTATCCAAGTACTCCTTTAGCTTTAGGAAGGACTGCATTACAATTAATTGCAAGGACAGGATGGAAGCTTTTGAAGCAAGCTCTTTGATGAGACTGTTTTTCCAATTGAAGTGATACTGCTTTGCCAAAAGGTGACCCTTCACTCACGGTGTAACCTTAAGCAGGCAGAGTCTGGTACTGCCTGTGAAGCATCTGGGGTAAACCATGGAGTGGTCTGTGGGGCCTGGATGTGGATAGGGAGCTCTGATTTCGGTGCATTTCAAATGACAGCTAGAGACTGAGTGTGAACAAATGTGGCCTTTTTTTTGTCTGTTTTTCTGGCGCTATCTCGCTGGAGGGGGGGATAGTGATGCTGTTTCTTGTGTGGCAGGGTAGCAACAGGAATGGATGAAGGTAAGCAAGTATATGTACCCATGTATATATGTTTATGTCTGTGTACGTGTTTGTATATGTATGTGTATGTTGATATGCATATGTATGTATATGTACGTGTATGGGCGTTTTGAGGTGGTTTGGGCACATGGAGGGAATGAGTGAGGAAAGATTGACCAAGAGGATATATGTGTTGGAGGTGAAGGGAACGAGGAGAAGTGGGAGACCAAATTGGAGGTAGAAAGATGGAGTGAGGGAGATTTTGTGTGATTGGGGCCTGAACATGCAGGAGGGTGAAAGGAGGGCAAGGAATAGAGTGAATTGGATCGATGTGGTATACCGGGGTTGACGTGCTGTCAGTGGATTGAATCAGGGCATGTGAAGCGTCTGGGGTAAACCATGGAAAGCTGTGTAGGTATGTATATTTGCGTGTGTGGACATATGTATATACATGTGTATGGGGGTGGGTTGGGCCATTTCTTTCGTCTGTTTCCTTGCGCTACCTCGCAAACGCAGGAGACAGCGGCAAAAAAAATATATATATATATATATATATATATATATATATATATATATATATATATATATATATATATATATATATATGAAGTCTGTTGGGGATGAGTGAGCTTGGGAAGTGAGTCAGTTGTTGTTCGCTGATGATACAGCGCTGGTGGCTGATTCATGTGAGAAACTGCAGAAGCTGGTGACTGAGTTTGGTAAAGTGTGTGGAAGAAGAAAGTTAAGAGTAAATGTGAATAAGAGCAAGGTTATTAGGTACAGTAGGGTTGAGGGTCAAGTCAATTGGGAGGTGAGTTTGAACGGAGAAAAACTGGAGGAAGTGAAGTGTTTTAGATATCTGGGAGTGGATCTGGCAGCGGATGTAACCATGGAAGCGGAAGTGGATCATAGGGTGGGGGAGGGGGCGAAAATTCTGGGGGCCTTGAAGAATGTGTGGAAGTCGAGAACATTATCTCGGAGAGCAAAAATGGGTATGTTTGAAGGAATAGTGGTTCCAACAATGTTGTATGGTTGCGAGGCGTGGGCTATGGATAGAGTTGTGCGCAGGAGGATGGATGTGCTGGAAATGAGATGTTTGAGGACAATGTGTGGTGTGAGGTGGTTTGATCGAGTGAGTAACGTAAGGGTAAGAGAGATGTGTGGAAATAAAAAGAGCGTGGTTGAGAGAGCAGAAGAGGGTGTTTTGAAGTGGTTTGGGCACATGGAGAGGATGAGTGAGGAAAGATTGACCAAGAGGATATATGTGTCGGAGGTGGAGGGAGCAAGGAGAAGAGGGAGACCAAATTGGAGGTGGAAAGATGGAGTGAAAAAGATTTTGTGTGATCGGGGCCTGAACATGCAGGAGGGTGAAAGGAGGGCAAGGAATAGAGTGAATTGGAGCGATGTGGTATACCGGGGTTGACGTGCTGTCAGTGGATTGAATCAAGGCATGTGAAGCGTCTGGGGTAAACCATGGAAAGCTGTGTAGGTATGTATATTTGCGTGTGTGGACGTATGTATATACATGTGTATGGGGGGGTTGGGCCATTTCTTTCGTCTGTTTCCTTGCGCTACCTCGCAAACGCGGGAGACAGCGACAAAGTATAAAAAAAAAAAAAAAAAAAAAATATATATATATATATATATATATATATATATATATATATATATATATATATATATATATATATATATATATATTTATCCCTGGAGATAGGGGATTAAGAATACTTCCCACGTATTCCCTGCATGTCGTAGAAGGTGACTAAAAGGGGAGGGAGTGGGGGGCTGGAAATCCTCCCCTCTAGTTTTTTTTTTTTTTTTTTTCAATTTTCCAAAAGAAGGAACAGAGGGGGCCAGGTGAGGATATTCCAAAAAAGGCCCAGTCCTCTGTTCTTAACGCTACCTTGCTAACGCGGGAAATGGCGAATAGTTTAAAAGAAAGAAAGAATATATATATATATATATATATATATATATATATATATATATATATATATATATATATATATATATATATTATTATTACTATTGTTATACATAATCACTGTTTCCTGTGTCAGCGAGGTAGTGCCAGGAAACAGACAAAGAATGGCCCATCCACTCCTATACAGATATATATACATAAATGCCCATACATGCACATGTATATATATATATATATATACATACACAGACATATACATATATATGCATGTACATATTCATACTTGCTTGCCTTCATCCATTCCTGTTGCTACCTCGCCACACTTAATTGCTGTTTCCTGCGTCAGCGAGGTAGCAACAGGAAACAGACGAAGAATGGCCCATCCACTCATATACACATATATGTACATAAACGCCTATACACCCACATATACATACATATACCAACATGTACATACTTATATATACACAGACATATACATATATACACATGTACATATTCATACTTGCTTGCCTTCATCCATTCCTGTCGCTACCTCATCCCACAGGAAACAGCATCACTACCCTGTGCTTCAGCAAGGTAGTGACTTAGCAATATATGTTATGGTGTTTCCAGATTGCATCTGCCTGAGGTTACACTGTGAGTGGAAAGTCACCTTCAGCAAAGTTGTGTCATTATCAGTGGACAAGATGGAGTACAATCTCATCAGGGAATTTATCACTCCAAATTAGTTTATTATTTCTCTGTTTCTGATTGTAGCATAACTTGAAGGAGTCCTGCAAAAGAGATTAAACAAGTGTGGGATATACAAAATCTTTCCTAAGCATTTCAGCTATCAACCACTATTCTACCTCCAAGTATCAAAGACATAGCTAAGGTGCTCAAGATACTTTCTGAAAAAATTTTAATTGCTGTTAGGCCGTCAAATAAGCAAATACCACTTACAAAACACATTACACTTACAAACACCATACCAACAAAAGTACCTTCAACTCATTTGAATTTTGCTAACTTATTTTATAGTCATGTAATCAGATACCATTTGCTTGCTTACACAAGTAAGTGCAGAAAGGGTGAGGATGGCCTCTACAGTTACCATTCTTTAAAGAGTATTATTCACTAATTAATTTGCTGTTCTGCTTCTCCTATCTTAATTTCTCTGCCTCCCCTTTTTACCATAAAGTATAAGTAGAAAAAAGAAGCAGAGCAAATTGATTAGCGAATAAATATCTATGAAATAGTGTGGGGATCACCAATTTAATTGCAAAAGAAAATAACAAGTAGTAATATTAAGTAATCTCTTATATGAAAGATTACTTGCATGGATGGCTGAGGCCAGTCAGTTTGTCATTGGAAAAGTAACTGCAGTCTTTAAGTTTATTGATACAGTTTCTGCACTTTTTATGTGTATTACAATTTTAATACAGTATCAATCAGTATTTCTTGTCAATTGTACCTTTTCTTTTTCATTTCTCATCTCAGGTTGGAATTTGCTAACTTCTTAATTCTGCAACTTTGAGGTACAGAGTACATACATTTATATACTTTGTTTGAAACTACAGTCCATCTGCCTCTCTCTGTTATGCATACCTTTGCTATACTCATAGGAAAGTGGTACACCCGAAATCCCTGATATTTTGAATGTTGACTCTTTCACTTTCTACTGTCACCTGTCATTGGTACCTAGAACCCTAAGGAATTTTGTGATAATTCAGTAGTTATATGCATGAAGCAGTAAATTCTAGCAGCAATAGGAACAGAAATGCCTGAAAGGAGTTACGGTTGTCTCAGCCAGAATACTGTAATGGATTATAGAAGATTAAAAGTTATGGACACGTACGATATAATTAGAGAGAATCAAGGGTAGAAATATGTGAAAATGGAGATGATGGTTAGGTGAGAAAGGAAAGGTTTGTCTTCATTTTTGTATTTTATCACTTGTCAGAGAGAGCTTTTGCATGTCCACACAAATCTTTTTATGTAATCATACCTTTCTGGAAACTGAATATTGTGAAAAGTTTAGCACCAAAGGCCATAGTATGAACTGTACTACTTACTTGATTTCTCAGTCTAAATCAATTCAGAAATTTTCAAATTAACAATGTTTTATGAATGTAACACAAAAAATTGTTGGGTGGGTGGAAGAAGGGTCTTTATTTACAAAGTACCTCATTGGGGAAAAAAGTCTTTGCATATCAAACCTGTTTTTCTCTAATGATATCAAAATAAACAGATATAGCATAAGGCCAAGTAGAATCTTTTATGATGAACTGATACTAAGTGGTGTATCCTTGAGAGATATTAGTGCTTTTCCTTGTGCACTTTCATTAATTTTGACCCACAGCCAAATACATAGGCCTCTCAAGGTCAGCAGCCTTGCTAGCTCACTCCTCCTCTCCCTCGCATTTTCTCAATTATTTTTGTAATTATTTAAATGTTGATATTTAAGCTTGCTAAAACTTAATGCAGAGGACTGTGCAGAGAAAACGTTTGAATAATAAGAGTTTTCATACAATTTTGAAACTGTAATTGAAATGTGCAGCAGTGGTTGGAGGTTGTATTGATTCCTCCATTTATGCTGCCCATTTTTTCCTTTATTTGAGTAAATATCTAAATGATTATTAGTCCATGAGTTAGCTAAAAGCTTGATGAAGAGAACTGTGCAGAAAAAAATCAGTAAATAATGATTGTTTACAAGCAATTTTGTGAATATAAGTGAAATATATATGTTTATGCAGCAGCATTCTGCAGCCACATTAGCTCACTCCAATTTCCTTGCCATTATTTTCTCCATTATTTTTATGAATATCTGAAGAACCATTAGTTCATTTGTTAGCTATAATTCTAATGAAGGGAATTGTAGAGAAAGAATATGTAAATAGTGATATTTTATACAGTTTTGCAAGTACAAATGAAACATTTATATTCATGCAGCAGTGTTAGGTGGGAACTAAGACTCCTCTACATAAGCTTCGCCCACTAATGTGTTGAAGGAACCCAGTGCCTTTGCATAGGTACCACTCAGCCATTTGTCTTAGGTACCCCACACCATCCTCCATTTTAAGCCTGGCATCATGAGACTGACATCTCGGTTTCTTATAGATTCATTTTTAATCTGATGCCACTTTGGCATTCAATATGAGGTAACTGTAAGGATTTATTATGATGCTACTGTGGCATCTAGTATGCGTGAAAATTTTTTATAAACTGCAACAAATTACAAGTTTATATTAATTTCATCTTGAAAGTGTACAGCAAAGGGGGCTGGAAGAACTGTGTGATTAGTGATAACTAACACTTTGGGAGGACAATTATAAATGTCACATTTATAAAACAGGATAAACTTGTACCAGGACATTCTTGGAAAAAAAAGACTTTGCTAAAAATATGTCCTTTAATAACTGTAGCATGCAACACTCTATGACCCTCTCTTGCAAGATGGATGTTGCCTTTGATTAGCTTAACATCCTTGTTCAAGGGGAACAGGAAAACATCCAAAAGATATTGTAGCAAAGAACCATTTATAGTTTTTTAAAGCAGTACTATAGATTTGCTTCAGAAAAAAAAGGTATATCAAACATGGAAAATGAGAAGTTTCAATAAATACTATAGAAAATGGCAGCAAATGAAAACATTACTAAGGTCAGTAGGACTGAGTATCCATATCTTTTATCTGAAATTATTGTACATGATGACAAAGTCTGTAGGGCATGGTTGTGGATAGGGAGCTGTGGTTTCAGTGCATTATACATGGCAACTAGAGAATTGATGTGAATGGATAGAACTTTTCTTGATCTGTTCCTGGTGCTAATGCAGGAAATGGCAATCATATGAAAAAAATGACAATGCATCCATGAATCAGTTATTATTTGATTATGACTATTTACTTATGTGAGCCATGAGAAGGAAAGCAAATTGTATGTTGAGTTGAAGACTTCTCATGCCATAAATTTATGAAGGCTAATAGGAACTAAGAGACACCAGTAGTGTTTTACTTGCTAAGTGATCTAACTTTTTGATGGTATATATTAACTTAACCTCTATGCTGAACTTGAGTCTGAAAATTGAGTCTGAACAGGACAAAGAAAAACAGGAGGCATGTTAACAGTGAGGGTCTGCCTCAAGGATTGTGCACATGCACTGCTCTTTTGTTAGTGTGATGTTTTATAGTCTGAACTTTTATAGTATAATGTTTTCTCTTTGGAATGATTTTACAATTGAATTTTGTGCTGACATGCGTAAGCTTCCAGTCTGGTTACTGATGATGCAAAGGAAGAGAGAGAATGTGTAGCTTACCTCCAGATGGTGTTGAAGTGTCCCTATGATCAAAAGGCAATGAAAGAGGATAGCTCATAGACTTTTATCAGACTACTACTGATAGGATAAATGCATATTCTTATGAAAATTTTTTAATCAACCAGATTATTTTTAGCTCCAACAATATTTATTTTGATATGATCTATGAGATTATCCTTTCTTTTGTGGCAAGAATATAGGTTATTTTTGTGCTTCAAAAACTTACCAAAAACATAAATCATTTTCCAATTTTATATGGCTCAATTGTTCCATTACTCAGTAATCAGTTTTCCAATGCTTTTCTTGTACCCATTAGGTATCCATGGTATCCTTTCAGTTGAACAGCACAGATAAAAGACCCTCTACTGTAATGGTTGAAGCATCTTGCATTGAGTATTTTCTTATATACCTTGGAAAAAATGATAGAAAAAAACTTTTTTTTTTTATTCCAAAAGCATGTGTAGTACAACAGCAATTAAGTAACAAGAAAATCTACATACCATAGGTTGTTAAAAAAAAAAAGGCATTATTATTGGGAATTAGACTTTCAAATACTTAGTTACAAGTTTCATATGAAAAAAAGTAAATCATATTATTTCCAGACTGTGATCAGTATTTTAGGTCATAAATATCTGAACAGTGCACCTATACCTTCTAATAACAAGTACTGAGGAATAAGAAACATATCATGGGATATAAGTGGTAAAACAGATGCACATAAGCAACCTTTTTTTCTGAGTGATTGTTCAGGACATGAATTATTTAATCAGAAAACTGTGGTTCATATTTCCCAAGACCTGTGATATTGTTATATTTTTATCATTATATCTTTTGATGGTTTAGATATAATAAAGCCAGAGTCATCAAGACTATCTTATTAATTGAAGCGTATATAAATAATCAAGGTGCTGAGATACGCAGACAGAAATAGAGAAATGTAGATCTAGATTATATAATATGTTTTATTAGTCTTTGCCTGTAATTCTGTTAATTTATAGCATATCTATTGTCCAGGTTGACTAAAATTAATTGAGTTTTCCTTATTTGCTTTTGTAAGATGTTCTTGAAGTTTGGCGTATATATGTATGGTATTGAGCATAAAATTTTGTTTTTAGTATCTAATTAAGTAATTTTATAATAGTGGTTGCCTAAACAATTCATTATACCTATGAATTTGTAGTATCACATGCTCTGTTTATATATATATATTCTCTCGTTTTTATACATACACCATTTCTTGCATGTGTGAAGTAGTGTGAAGAACTGATGACCGAGCCATAGAGGATAAAATTCTCTCTTGGCACCTTCCTCTGTTCCTTCTTTTGGAAAGTAATACTTGAGGGGAGGATTTCCAGATCCCAGCTCCCACCCATCTTAGTCACCTTCTAGGACATGCAGGGAATACATGACCAGTATTCTTTCTCCTCCATCCCCATAGAATGAAAAAGATTTTGAGTGATCAGGGCCTAAACATACAGGAGGGTGAAAGACGTGCAAAGAATAGAGTGAATTGGAACAATGTGGTATACTGGGGTTGATGTGCTGTCAACTGATTGAGCCAGGGTAGTGAAACATCTGGGGTAAAATATGGAAAGGTCTGTGGGGCCTGGATGTGGAAAGGGAGCTGTAGTTTCAGTGCTTTACACATGACAGCTAGAGAATGAGTGTGTCTTTTCTTGGCGCTACCTCGCTGGAGGGGGTGGATGCTATTTCATGTGTGGTGGGGTGGCGACGGGAATGGATGAAAGCAGCAAGTATGAACATGTACATGTGTATATATATGTATATACCTGTGTATGTATATGTATGTACATGTTGAAATGTATATGGGTGTTTATTTGTACGTGGGTGGGTTGGGCCATTCCTCTGTTTCTTTGCACTACCTTGCTGATGCAGGAGATGGCGATTAATTATGATAAAGTAATTACAAATAAATATATATATCTATACTTGATCACTGTTTCATGCATTAGTGAGGTAGTACCATGAAACAGATGAAGAAAGACACATCTTCATGTATAAACATATACGCATACACACATACATATACAGGTATCGACATACATACATACATACATACATACATATAAACACATGAGGGTGAAATCACACATCAGCAGTTCATATGCCCTTATTTAACATAATTTTTCTATACATGTGGCACAACATGTTTTGTGGAGACAATCCACCTCATCAGATGCAAATAATTAAAGTTAGTTACACCTCATCACCGTAGAAGTACCATCCAGTGTCTATCAAACGAGACAACACACTGGCCTGACTGATAGTAACCGTAAAAGACAGAGTGGTTAAGGTTAAGGTGGGTAGCGAGGTGTGTCCCGGACCTCTTTTCTTATATTTCCATTTTTTGCCAGTTCTCCCATAATGAAAATCTGCTGATTATGCCACCCACAATGTCATTGAATATGTCTTAATTGCTAATACTAAGAACTTCAATTTGTCCCCAGGAAACTTTAAAGCCCATCCCATCATTAAATAAATCATTATGAGACAATTGACACAAAATGGAAATATAAGAAAAGTGGTCCCTGGCACACCTAGCTACCCAGGTCAACCCCTGCTACATAACCCACTTAATCACTTTCCATTTTACGGTTACTGTTAGTCAGGCCGGTGTGTTGTCTAGTTTAGTAGACACCAGACAGAATTTCTATTGTGATGTTGAGATGTAAATAACTTTATTAAATATTAATACCTGATGAGGTGGATTGTCTCCATGAAACATTTAGTGCCTTATGTATAGAAAAATTACACGTTAAATAGAATTATATGAACCCCTACTGAAGTGTGATTTCACCTTTATAACCTCCATCATGAACTAGTATGATCATCATATCTTATATACTTCTTTTTTTCTTTTTTTTTTTTTTTTTTTTTTTTTTTTTTTTTTTACTTTGTCGCTGTCTCCCGCGTTTGCGAGGTAGCGCAAGGAAACAGACAAAAGAAATGGCCCAACCCCCCCCATAGACATGTACATACACACGTCCACACACACAAATATACATACCTACACAGCTTTCCATGGTTTACCCCGGACGCTTCACATGCCTTGATTCAATCCACTGACAGCACGTCAACCCCTGTATACCACATCGCTCCAATTCACTCTATTCCTTGCCCTCCTTTCACCCTCCTGCATGTTCAGGCCCCGATCACACAAAATCTTTTTCACTCCATCTTTCCACCTCCAATTTGGTCTCCCTCTTCTCCTCGTTCCCTCCACCTCCGACACATATATCCTCTTGGTCAATCTTTCCTCACTCATTCTCTCCATGTGCCCAAACCATTTTAAAACACCCTATTCTGCTCTCTCAACCACGCTCTTTTTATTTCCACACATCTCTCTTACCCTTACGTTACTTACTCGATCAAACCACCTCACACCACACATTGTCCTCAAACATCTCATTTCCAGCACATCCATCCTCCTGCGCAAAACTCTATCCATAGCCCACGCCTCGCAACCATACAACGTTGTTGGAACTACTATTCCTTCAAACATACCCATTTTTGCTTTCCGGGATAATGTTCTCGACTTCCACACATTTTTCAAGGCTCCCAAAATTTTCGCCCCCTCCCCCACCCTATGATCCACTTCCGCTTCCATGGTTCCATCCGCTGACAGATCCACTCCCAGATATCTAAAACACTTCACTTCCTCCAGTTTTTCACCATTCAAACTCACCTCCCAATTGACTTGACCCTCAACCCTACTGTACCTAATAACCTTGCTCTTATTCACATTTACTCTTAACTTTCTTCTTCCACACACTTTACCAAACTCCGTCACCAGCTTCTGCAGTTTCTCACATGAATCCGCCACCAGCGCTGTATCATCAGCGAACAACAACTGACTCACTTCCCAAGCTCTCTCATCCCCAACAGACTTCATACTTGCCCCTCTTTCCAAGACTCTTGCATTTACCTCCCTAACAACCCCATCCATAAACAAATTAAACAACCATGGAGACATCACACACCCCTGCCGCAAACCTACATTCACTGAGAACCAATCACTTTCCTCTCTTCCTACACGTACACATGCCTTACATCCTCGATAAAAACTTTTCACTGCTTCTAACAACTTATATACACATGTACATATTCATTCTTGCTCACCTTCATCCATTCCCAACACCACTTTACCTCACGTAACACAACACAAATGCATGAATGAAAAGAAGAAAAAGATAACATGTGCATTCTCTTCTCTTCCCCACACCTTAATGTCACCCCATGCATAAGCAAGGTAGTGCCAGGAAACAGATGAAGAAAGGCCACATCCGCTCATCCTCTTTCTCTAGCTGTCATGTGTAATGCAGTGAAACCTCAGCTCCCTACCCACATCCAGGTCCCATAGATCTTTCTCTGTTTTTTCCAGAACATTTCATATGCCCAGGTTCGGTCCATAGATGGTATGTTGATCCCGGTATACCACCTCATTCCAGTTCACTCTATTCCATGCCCACCTTTCACCCTTCTGCATGCTCAGGCCCCAATTGCTCAAAATCTTTTGCACTCCATCTTTCCATCTTCAATATGGTCTCCCAGTTCTTCTTGTTCCCTCCACTTCTGACATATATATATATATATATATATATATATATATATATATATATATATATATATATATATATATATATATATATATATATATATGCTCTTTTTCAACCTTTCCTCACTCATTCTCTCCATATGTCCATACTATATCAACACACCCTCTTCTGCTATCTCAACCATCCTCTCTTTTATTTCCACACCACTCTCTTACCCTTTGATTGCTTACTCAAGATCCTTCATGCCCACGATCCAACAAGAAGACACCAAGCAATGACTACTAAATTGCCCTACACATTCTGCACTTATATGCTCACACGATATAATAACAGTTCATTACCTATGACCCCAACCAGTGGATGTGGCTAGCTTCCTGAGAACTGCAGGATCCTCATAAGAGAAGGGACTCCTGGGGCAGAGGGTAAGGGAAGGTATGTCATGGTGTATCATGGGGAGTATAGTCTCATCAAAAAGCTTCTTACTCCAAAAGAGTCTCCATTACCTGGTAGTACAGCCTTGGTTTGCAGGAGCCTCAGGAAAGGTTGTGGGGCATGGGTAATAATGAATATTTGAAATATATGTACAAACCCTACCTTACCTTCCTGCCCTAGGAATATATGTATAAACCCTACCTTACCTTCCTGCCCCAGGAAACTTATCAAAGCAAGGTGTTGAAAAACCTATCCCTGTTAGGTTACAAGTTGTTTGGCTAGTCTGCCTAGGTTGATCAGACCCAGCTCTTTGGGGTGGGATGACATTAAAAGCAAGAAAAAATGTGTCCAGATGGTGAGCTCAACCTTTCCATCACACATTGAAATCTTAATTTAAGACATATTTTCCTGCCTCCAAGCAAAAACACAGGCCTTTTCTTTCGGAGGCAACTTCGTAGGACCCGTGTTTAGTTATTCATTGATGAAAAATTTTGCCTGGCACAGAAATAGCAAACATACACAAAATGCAGGAATAACGAGCAATGGTTGAATCCCTTTACTCTCAATACAACAGGGTAACTGAGGAGGCAAATCATGTCATTTCACTTCTGAGGCTGTACCATTCTGTCAGACATGTGATATCCCCACCATAAGCAAATCATTTGATTTTTTTAAGAGACTCTATATAAATACTTTGTTGTGACATTTTAGTGTATAGAATTATATGCATATCCAGCCATGGGTTTTTGTCAACTAAGGCTCGTTCATCTGTTCTTGATGCTCCCTCACTCAAGCAGGGAATAGCAAACATGTATGAAAGATATATATATATTCTTTCATAATTGACTGCCTTTTTCCACAGTATATGTAGATAGATAGGTGAATTAATTTTACAAAGGTTTCTCCCAGTGTATCTTCTGCAATGAGGCATTTCTTTGGTGAAATTCTATGCATTTCATTGGCTAAGACCTACCATTATTTTATGTTATTGTTAATTTCTTACCAAGTCATTTATACTGTGCAACTGTTTTATTTTATTAGAAGCTCTCTATGTATATATTCAAAATAAGTCATAATTTTAGAGAATACTACCTTGAGTATATGTTCTGTATTTAACTTCCACATTTTTTTCTTCGCAAGGAAGATAGCTGACTGTGCATATTTCGAGAAATGCTCTGAAATAAGGGCAATTTCTTTCTTGAACATCATTTAAGCAATTTTGGTGCTAAAAAATTGTCTGATGATTTAATACTGCCAAATCATTCATGGAGAAACTTAGAGCAAGTATTGTTGTTTTAAGGTACTTCATTTATATTCTTTCTCTTTCTCTCTTATCTTGTCTCCTTTTGTTTCTTTGAAATATTTCAGAATGGGTTACATGGACTTAGTCCCTCTGACTGATTAGAATCTTTTGGTATTAGCATCCGCAACAGGTCTGTATCCATTAGATTTTGGATGCATAATGAATCTGCTTCTTCAGTGATCCTTCCTTACTTTAAAGGTAAATATTACATTTTTTAGTTCCAAATTCTTTATGGTGTGAATGTTCAGTTTCCAGTTGTACATATGATGTTTTTTTTGTGTGATCTCAGTCACAGGATTTCTTATGGGTTTATGGATATAATTGGTATTGTAATTGAGTGTTGAACTAAGGTATGTGAATTACCTTCCTCTCAGCATTGACTTACGTTGTTGCTGATTAAAGTACATTGTTTTCTTTGCTGACATAACAATACATGTAGTGTTTTTCTTTCTATATATCATAAATTCTGCAGTTGGCAGTGAGAAAGAAAGAAACACTTCTAGCATTGAAAAATTTTTCACCTTTAAACTTAAATTTTTGTTGCCATAATAGAATATCTTCTGTGATACCTGTAAAATATACTAATTTCATTTTGATGATACTCTTAGATATGAAATGCCGAATGTTAAAACAAGTGTAAGATGAGTAAGTTCATTATTCTGCTACAATTAGAAAGTCTTAAATTTTTTATTTTTTGTTATCTTGTTTTTGTTATATTCTTTTAATGTTGCATCAAACCTTTTCATCAGTTAATGAATTTGTATTTCGTGAGGGTTATAAGATTCAGAACTTAACATAGGTTTTTGTCAGGGTTGAAACTTATATATATATATATATATATATATATATATATATATATATATATATATATATATATATATATATATATATATGTAAATGACAGTTTTTGCTGGAACCCATATATATTCATGATGAGTTCATCTTTGTTGAATGGGGTATATGAATTTGAATTTATGTGAGACCGTTAATCATTCATATGATGAACACCAGAAACTTCCTGTATGCCTGCATTATGCTAAAACTATACACTGTGATAGTGGACTTAATTGGAAACTGCAGGATGAAACATTGAAACACATGCCAGTTTTTCACTTCGAGAGTCTTCTATGCATCATGAGGAGGGTGATAAAAATAAGAAACATAATCAGTTGTCATCATTCAGGTAAACAAATTAACAGTATGGTACATTCTTTTTCCTTTTTTGAAGAAAACAATTACATAGATAAACCACCTTATGATTTCATTCTATATTAACTCTTTGTGATTTAACATTATAAATGATGCTGAGGACAGTTGTGTTTTTTCAATAGACAAATGGTACTGCTTGCTGAAAGACTTGAAAGCAGTTTTTATGAGAATAATTTCATTCTAGCACCCAAAATGTAACCAACTGATGTTTTCTATGAAAATTTGTTGATAATGTTTTCATAAAAAGGAAAGCCATCCTCCTGTACTGCAGGGAAAAGCATATCAGACGTGATAAGATTCGATAGTTGGAAATGCATTTCTGTGGTAACTATTTTTTATGAAAATTTGGATGTCAGGATAATTCTTGTGACTTCATCAGTCCCAACTGGTACTGGCTGGTACTGACTTACCCACTGTATCAGCCTAGTTACATAACAGAAATATCATTCATTATGCTCACTCAACCATGCATGTGGGAAAGAGTAACTATTTGGATGTGTTATTCCCTCTTTAGATATGACCATACAGTGAACATTAGCCAAACCATTGTGTGTATTATCTTCAAAGACTTAAATTAATCATGATATGAAGACATTGAATTTACAGATTACAAATATGGGAGTGTTCTTTCAAGTACCTGTATTACTCATCAGGACCCCTGAGACATAATGGTTTGGAAATCCAAATGTTCATAAAAGATTTTGCTTTGGTGGCATCCTTCACCAAAATTCAAAAACTGCATTGATGTTATGGATGGGCAGTTTTCAGATATCAGATTTTTGTGTTGCTGAAGAATTAGTGAAAAAAGGTCTGCAAGTTTGTCCTGTGTACAAAAATTCTTACAACGGCTCGCTCCATCAATGGTTAATAATGATGTGTTCAGAAAATGTAAAATGCTGCACTAGGTCCATATGTTGATAATAAGTTTTTAACAAAGCACTTTTCATTTTCTGATAGTATAGATATTAGTTTTTGTTCAGCATTTCTTTTATAGGTCTTTATTTATGAGCATCATTAACTTTTGGTACTCAATTGAGGCATGCATATTAGTGTGCTATTGTCCTCAATTTAGCCAGTTTTGAACTTTAAAATCTTTTTGCATTGTTTAATGTATTGACTAGCTACAGACAGCAAGTGAAACAAAGTATGTCATTGGAACAGCATGGAGGCCTCAGTAACACTTTTTTCAAGACACTCCACCTGATTTGTGGATGTGTGATGCCCAGTGCATCTACCTTACCTATCTTTCCACCACTTGGGTGTGGCATACCACACCTCAGTCTTGCACCCACCACCCACATGAGCATTCTTATGACTTTGAAAATACAAAGTGTCTAGGGTGAGTTTATCAGATGAGGAAGGATATCTCAATTTCAGATTCATTTAGAGAGTGAAGTCTTGGTGAGAGAGAGGAGGGAATATTTGAGAGGCTGCAAGATGGGTCCAATAGAGGAACAACAGGATCAGAGATGAGCTCAAATAGATTTGTTTGGTCAAAGGGCAGTTATTGCAAGCCCATTATGTATCCCATTAATAAATATTATTGTAGCATCTTAATTCATTAAGAAAATGATAATGGTTTTGATGTTTTGGGGGAACTTTGTTGAGTCAGAAAATAATTGTATTTTATGGATTTTACCACATTAGTGGTAGGTTGAAAAAAATTGCACCAAAAGGGTTAATAGTCCATTGAACTGTTATCATTTGAGTGTTAAAATAATACAGAACACTTAATCAGTGTTGAAGCATGATAAATCACATGATTATTTCCTCGAAAATTTTGTGGTTGATATACTGTATTGTGACCTCTAAAGACAAGATGTGCCATTAGGTTGTCTATTTCTGACTGGATGTTGGTTGTTAGCAGATTATAAACCATGTAAACAAATTATTGCCAATTTTAAAATGCACCATTTGTCAGTAGCACTGCTGCTTCAGAACTCAGTAAGACGTTTGTTTTTTATGCATTGTCATGTACCTACATGGAGATTTATTTAAGGTAAAAAAAGTGGAGGGAAGATGTTTGATTGCCATATTATTTGTAGATTGCAATTTTTATAACCATCTTTATTTATTACCATTTCCATCTATTAGTCCTGTGCCTCAGGTTACTTTCACATCCTGCATGGATCATGTCTTTGTCCTCACAAGTCGTACCTTCATGGTCAAGAGTGGTACCATCGTGTTTAGGGTTTGTAGATTCTTGCTCAGTGGTTAGACTTTTCTCTACAATTTGCAATCCAGCTTTGGCCCTCAATGAAATGAGACAATACAGGGTCTTTCTCACCAAATGGGATCATGGTGAACTTACAGTAAGTCTTATCTTTGGCATAGCCAGAGTCAAAAGAGAGATATATTAAAGAGTGGCCATTGTCTTATTCACATCCTTAAACAATTTCATAAACGCGTTTTCATTAGATGAAACTTAATACCCTAAAATGGAGAGTGCTGGGAGGTGTGTTCTCTTTACCAGCTGACAGATGCTCAATAATCCTCCTACTTGTATTTCTCAATGTTTAATCAGAGTTTACAATGGATTCCTTTCCTTCTCTGGACTGGGATTAGTGGAACTTGGTGTATCTTTGAAGTTTCATTTCCATGTGTTCAGTAGTAAATAAATTCTCTTGTGGGAGGGACAAGTGTTTTCAGGTACACCGGGAGGGACAAGTGTTTTCAGGTACACCTGTTTCTCTCCTAAATTATAGATTTCCTTGTTCAGAAATAAAACATGATACAAGTAAATTGGTTTTTAAAAATTCTTAATTCAGATTCCGAGGCTCTAGATAGTAGTAGTAGGACTCAGATATTCAACTATGGGTTGTATCTTCTTCTTAGAAACTCAGCCTACTATCATTATCATCAAGAAGACTCCTAGGTGTTCTTTTGCATGTAAGTGTCAGTTTGTTTAGTCTTATCTCCTGAATCACTGAACTGGTGCCAGAGCAGTCTGCAATGACACTCTCTTCTTTTTGCAAATTTATGGCATTTTCATCCATTTCCTTGTAGGAAGTACTGCATAGAATTTTGGCAAAGTAGAAAGCCACAGTCATTTCTGTTAAAGTCGGTGTGCAGTGGTGATTTATCAATCAGTCTTTCCTTATCTATCTCCATATCACACCAAGGGGCAGATTTTTCAGCTATGTTTATTTCATATATATTAAATGAATTGCTATGGTAAGGCCATTTCCTCTGTGAATGGGATTGATATTTAATGTTTCAAAAAGCATATTAATGGCTACCATTCCCTCAATAATGATCAGTTTCCTTTTTAGGAAAGATCTAAGCATGCAGCTTGTATGTTGTACATAGAAAATGGATTTTGGCAGTGAACAGCTTATTTCTGTGATTGGGGATGCATTACACTGCCCTCTCCCCCACCTCCAGAACTTATGTGTACTCCATTTTGAATATAGGAAATCTGAGAACTTGTTCAAAGGTGCCTAAAATAGCTTTGATACCTAATGACTGGTTTTGAAATTGCTAGAGTGAATTATTATTGTATTTTATTAGTAGCTGACAACCAGCTGCCAGTCATTTAAGGGAGTTAAACACCCACTTTGTTTTGCAGCTTAGACATATGTATGACATGTGGTTCCATTGACAAAATCATTTTTCTAATATTAAATAACTGAAATTGCCATGGCCTCTTGTTTCTGTAGCAGTAAAACATTTAAAAACTGTGAATCATGTAAATGGGGAGTAATGTGGATTTCATATAAGGATGTCTTTCATTTTGTCTGTCAGAATATTTGGATATTTCAAAGATCTTTTTGATAGTAGAGTTGAACATTAGAAAATAAGAATTATATGGAAAGAGATCAGACACATAAGTTGATTGTGTGGTATAGGGAGAAGGTATATGCTATAGGTAATACTGGTCACTTTACCAAAGGGTATGATTTTACTTGAGGTCACACATTATAGAAGGGTTGCATCTCATGAATTATCTTGGTGTTTAAAGCTTCTACTTTACATGTATGAAAATGTTTAAGCACATAAGAAGACATGCACATTTGCATCCATACTGTCTCACATGTGCTTCTGTATGTGTGTATATATATATATATATATATATATATATATATATATATATATATATATATATATATATATACACTGGAAATCCTCCCCTCTCATTTCTTTTTTTTTATTTTTTTTATTTTTCCAAAGGGAGGAACAGAGAAGGGAGCCTGGTGAGGATATTCCCTCAAAGGCCCAGTCCTTTGTTCTTAACACTACCTCGCTAATGCGGGAAATGGCGAATAGTATGAAAGAAAGAATATATATATATATATATATATATATATATATATATATATATATATATATATATATATATATATATATATATATATATTTATTTATTATTCTTTTTTATTCATCATAATTGCCATCCCCCGTGTCACGTCAGCGAGGTAGTGCAGGGAGACAGACGAGGAGTGGCCCAACACACCCATGTACACATGTACATACATAAATGCCCATACATACATATACATTTCAGCTTGTACATAACATGTGCATACACAGACATATACATATATACACATGTACATATTCATACTTGCTGCCTTCATCCATTCCCGTCGCCACTCCAACACACATGAAATAGCATCCTCCCCCACCAACGAGGTAGCGCCAGAAAAAGACATAAAAAAAAAGGCTGTGGTTTCAGGCATTATTGCATGACAGCTGGAGACTGAGTGTGAGCGAATGGGGCCTTTGTTGTCCTTTCCTGGTGCTGCCTCGTGCACATGAGGGGGGAGGGGGATGTTATTCCGTGTGTGGCGGGGTGGCGATGGGGGTGAGTAGGGGCAGACAGTGTGAGTTGTGTGTATATGTGTGTGTCTGTGTGTGTATATATGTGTGTACGTTGGGATGTGTGGGTGTGTATGTTTGCGTGCGTGGACTTGTGTGTGTATGTGCATGTGTGTAGGGGTGGGCTGGGCCATTTCTTTCGTCTGTTTCTTTGCGCTACCTCGCAGGTGTGGGAGACAGCGACAAAGCAAAATAATAATAATAAAGTTATTATTATTATTATTTATTTATTATACTTTGTCGCTTTCTCCTGCGTTAGCGAGGTAGTGCAAGGAAACAGATGAAAGAATGGTCCAACCCACCCACATACACATGTATATACATACACATCCACACACGCACATATACATACACATCCACGCACGCACATATACATACCTATACATCTAAACGTATACATATATATACACACACAGACATATAGATATATACACATGTACATAATTCATACTGTCTGCCCTAATTCATTCCTGTACCCACCCCGCCACACATGAAATGACAACTTCCTCCCCCCCGTATGTGTGCAAGATAGTACTAGGAAAAGACAACAAAGGCCACATTCATTCACACTCAGTATCTAGCTGTCATGTATAATGCACCAAAACCAAAGCTCCCTTTCCACATCCAGGCCCCACAAAACTTTCCATGGTTTACCCCAGACGCCTTACATGCCCTGGTTCAATCGATTGACAGCACATCAACCCTAGGATACCACATCATTCCAATTCACTCTATTCCTTGCACACGTTTCACCCTCCTGCATGTTCAGGCCCCGATCACTCAAAATCTTTTGCACTCCATCTTTCCATCTCCAATTTGGTCTCCCACTTCTCCTCGTTCCCTCCACCTCTGACACATATATCCTCTTTGTCAATCTTTCCTCACTCATTCTCTCCGTGTGACCAAACCATTTCAAAACACCCTCTTCTTCTCTCTCAACCACACTCTTCTTATTACCACACATCTTCATTACTTATTCAATCAAACCACCTCACACCACATATTGTCCTCAAACATCTCACTTCCAACACATCCACCCTCCTCCGCACAACTCTATCTATATCCCACACCTCGCAACCATATAACATTGTTGGAACCACTATTCCTTCAAACATACCAATTTTTGCTTTCCAAGATAACGTTCTCGACTTCCACACATTTTTCAACGCTCCCAGAACTTTCACCCCCTCCCCCACCCTATGATTCACTTCCGCTTCCATGGTTCCATCCGCTGCCAAATCCACTCCCAGATATCTAAAACACTTCTCTTCCTCCAGTTTTTCTCCATTCAAGCTTACCTCCCAATTGACTTGTCCCTCAACCCTACTGTACCTGATAACCTTGCTCTTATTCACATTTACTCTCAACTTTCTTCTTTCACACACTTTACCAAACTCAGTTGCCAGCTTCTGCAGTTTCTCATCTGAATAAGCCACCAGTGCTGTATCATCAGCGAACAACAACTGACTCACTTCCCAAGCTCTCTCATCCACAACAGACTGCATACTTGCCCCTCTTTCCAAAACTCTTGCATTCACCTCCCTAACAACCCCATCCATAAACAAATTAAACAACCATGGAGACATCACACACCCCAGCCACAAACCAACTTTCACTGAGAACCAATCACTTTCCTCTCTTCCTACACGTATACATGCCTTACATCCTAGATAAAAACTTTTCATTGCCTCTAACAACTTGCCTTCCACACCATATATTCTTAATACCTTCCACAGAGCATCTCTATCAACTCTATCATGTGCCTTCTCCAGATCCATAAATGCTACATACAAATCCATTTGCTTTCCTAAGTATTTCTCACATACATTCTTCAAAGCAAGCACCTGATCCATACATCCTCTACCACTTCTTAAGCCACACTGCTCTTCCCCAATCTGATGCTCTGTACATGCCCTCACCCTCTCAATCAATACCTTCCCATATAATTTCCCAGAAATACTCAACAAATTTATACATCTGTAATTTGAGCACTCACTCTTATCCCCTTTGCCTTTGTATAATGGCACTATGCAAGCATTCCGCCAGTCCTCAGGCACCTCCCCAAAAGTCATACATACATTGAATAACCTTGCCAACCAGTCAACAGTTCAGTCACCCCATTTTAATAAATTCCACTGCAATACCATCCAAACCCACTGCCTTGCCAGCTTTCATCTTCCGCAAAGCTTTTACTACCTCTTCTCTGTTTACCAAATCATTCTCCCTAACCCTCTCACTTTGCACACCACCTCGACCAAAACACCCTATATCTGCCACTCTATCATCCAACACATTCAATAAACCTTCAAAATACTCACTTCATCTCCTTTTCACATCACCACTACTATGTGTGTGTGTGTGTGCATATGTGCGTGTGTGGGCATTCATGTATATACATGTGTATGTGGGTGGGTTGGTCTATTCTTTCATGTTTCCTGTGCTACCTTACTAATGTGAGAGATGGCAATTATGTATAATGATAAAAAAAATATATATATATATATATATATATATATATATATATATATATATATATATATATATATATATATATATATATACATACATTTCCCAGCGTGTCGTAGAAGGCGACTAAAAGGGGAGGGAGCGGGGGGCTGGAAATCCTCCCCTCTGTTTTTTTTTTTTTTTTATTTTCCAAAAGAAGGAACAGAGGGTCCAGGTGAGGATATTCCAAAAAAGGCCCAGTCCTCTGTTCTTAACGCTACCTTGCTGACGCGGGAAATGGCGAATAGTTTAAAAGAAAAGAAATATATATATATATATATATATATATATATTTTTTTTTTTTTTTTTGCTTTGTCGCTGTCTCCCGCGTTTGCGAGGTAGCGCAAGGAAACAGACGAAAGAAATGGCCCAACCCACCCCCATACACATGCCTTGATTCAATCCACTGACAGCACGTCAACCCCGGTATATCACATCGCTCCAATTCACTCTATTCTTTGCCCTCCTTTCACCCTCCTGCATGTTCAGGCCCCGATCACACAAAATCTTTTTCACTCCATCTTTCCACCTCCAATTTGGTCTCCCTCTTCTTCTCGTTCCCTCCACCTCCGACACATATATCCTCTTGGTCAATCTTTCCTCACTCATTCTCTCCATGTGACCAAACCATTTCAAAACACCCTCTTCTGCTCTCTCAACCACGCTCTTTTTATTTCCACACATCTCTCTTACCCTTACGTTACTTACTCGATCAAACCACCTCACACCACACATTGTCCTCAAACATCTCATTTCCAGCACATCCATCCTCCTGTGCACAACTCTATCCATAGTCCACGCCTCGCAACCATACAACATTGTTGGAACCACTATTCCTTCAAACATACCCATTTTTGCTTTCCGAGATAATGTTCTCGACTTCCACACATTCTTCAATGCTCGTTCTCACCTTCCACACATTTTTCAATGCTCCCAGAACCTTTGCCCCTGGAGGTGAAAGGATGGAGTGAAAAAGATTTTGAGCGATCAGGGCCTGAACAAGCAGGAGAGTGAAAGGCGTACAAGGAATAGAGTGAATTGGAACGATATAGTATACCTAGGTCGACATGCTGTCAATGGATTGAACCAGGGCATGTGAAGCGTCTGGGGTTAACCATGGAAAGTTTTGTGGGGCCTGGATTTGGAAAAGGAGCTGTGGTTTCGGTGCATTATTACATGACAGCTAGAGACTGAGTGTGAACGAATGTGGCCTTTGTTGTCTTTTCCTGGCACTACCTCGTGCATGTGTGGGGGGAGGGGGTTGTCATTTCATGTGTGGCACGTTGGTGACGGGAATGAATAAAGGCAGCAAGTATGAATTATGTACATGTGTATATATGTATGTCTGTGTATGCATATATGTGTATACGTTGAAATGTATAGGTATGTATATGTGAGTGTGTGGATGTGTATGTATATACATGTGTATGTGGGTGGGTTGGGACATTCTTTCGTCTGTTTCCTTGCGCTGCCTCGCTAACGCGGGAGACAGCGACAAAGTATAATAAAATAATAAATATTATATATATATATATATATATATATATATATATATATATATATATATATATATATATATACATAGAGAGAGAGAGAGAGAGAGAGCATGTGAAACATATGGGATAAACCATAGAGACTGAGTGTGAACGAATTTGGCCTTTTTTGTCTGTTTTCCTGGTGCAACCTTGCTGAAGCAGGGGGTAGCGATGCTGTTTCCTGTGGGGCAGGGTAGTGCAAGGAATGGAAAAAGGCAAGTAAGTATGAATATGTACATGTTTATATATGTATATGTCAGTGTGCATGTGTATGTATATGAGCGTGTATGGACGTTTATGTATATGAGTGGATGGGCCATTCTTCATCTGTTTCCTGGCACTACCTCACTGATGCGATTAAGTATAATAATAATAATATAATATAATATAATATATATATATATATATATATATATATATATATATATATATATATATATATGCACACCACCCCAATGCCCCCTTTACAGGGCTCCTGCAGCTTCGAATAAAGTGCAGGAAAGGTGGCAACCACATCCGTTGGGCAAGACAACAGGTTGAGATATGCAGTGACATTGTGTGTATGGTTGTGTGAAGTGAAAGTAGGACAACTGAGCAGTAAGTATTCATTGTTAAGGTTGCATCTTAGGCTTGAGGGTCTCTTTTGATATGTTGAAGAGATGGGTGATTTCCAAAATGCAAGCATTATACATATATATATTATTCATTTATTTTTCTTTTTGCTTTGTCGCTGTCTCCAGCGTTAGAGGTAGCGCAAGGAAGCAGACGAAAGAATGGCCCAACCCACCCACATACACGTATATACATACACGTCCACACACGCAAATATACATACCTATACATCTCAATGTATACATATATATACACACACAGACATATACATATACACACATGTACATAATTCATACTTGCTACCTTTATTCATTCCCATCGCTATATATATATATATATATATATATATATATATATATATATATATATATATATATATATATATATATATATATATTATCCCTGGGGATAGGGGATTAAGAATACTTCCCACGTATTCCCTGCGTGTCGTAGAAGGCGACTAAAAGGGGAGGGAGCGGGGGGCTGGAAATCCTCCCCTCTCGTTTTTTTTTAATTTTCCAAAAGAAGGAACAGAGAATTGGGCCAGTCAAAGGCCCAGTCCTCTGTTCTTAATGCTACCTCGCTAACGCGGGAAATGGCGAATAGTTTAAAAGAAAGAAAAAAAATATATATATATATATATATATATCGAGGATGTAAGGCATGTGTACGTGTAGGAAGAGAGGAAAGTGATTGGTTCTCAGTGAATGTAGGTTTGCGGCAGGGGTGTGTGATGTCTCCATGGTTGTTTAATTTGTTTATAGATGGGGTTGTTAGGGAGGTAAATGCAAGAGTTTTGGAAAGAGGGGCAAGTATGAAGTCTGTTGGGGATGAGAGAGCTTGGGAAGTGAGTCAGTTGTTGTTTGCTGATGATACAGCGCTGGTGGCTGATTCATGTGAGAAACTGCAGAAGCTGGTGACTGAGTTTGGTAAAGTGTGTGGAAAAAGAAAGTTAAGAGTAAATGTGAATAAGAGCAAGGTTATTAGGTACAGTAGGGTTGAGGGTCAAGTCAATTGGGAGGTGAGTTTGAATGGAGAAAAACTGGAGGAAGTGAAGTGTTTTAGATATCTGGGAGTGGATCTGGCAGTGGATGGAACCATGGAAGCGGAAGTGGATCATAGGGTGGGGGAGGGGGCGAAAATTCTGGGGGCCTTGAAGAATGTGTGGAAGTCGAGAACATTATCTCGGAAAGCAAAAATGGGTATGTTTGAAGGAATAGTGGTTCCAACAATGTTGTATGGTTGCGAGGCATGGGCTATGGATAGAGTTGTGCGGAGGAGGATGGATGTGCTGGAAATGAGATGTTTGAGGACAATGTGTGGTGTGAGGTGGTTTGATCAAGTGAGTAACGTAAGGGTAAGAGAGATGTGTGGAAATAAAAAGAGCGTGGTTGAGAGAGCAGAAGAGGGTGTTTTGAAGTGGTTTGGGCACATGGAGAGAATGAGTGAGGAAAGATTGACCAAGAGGATATATGTGTCGGAGGTGGAGGGAACGAGGAGAAGAGGGAGACCAAATTGGAGGTGGAAAGATGGAGTGAAAAAGATTTTGTGTGATCGGGGCCTGAACATGCAGGAGGGTGAAAGGAGGGCAAGGAATAGAGTGAATTGGAGCGATGTGGTATACCGGGGTTGACGTGCTGTCAGTGGATTGAATCAAGGCATGTGAAGCGTCTGGGGTAAACCATGGAAAGCTGTGTAGGTATGTATATTTGCGTGTGTGGACGTATGTATATACATGTGTATGGGGGGGGTTTGGGCCATTTCTTTCGTCTGTTTCCTTGCGCTACCTCGCAAACGCGGGAGACAGCGACAAAGTATAATAAAAAAAAATAATATATATATATATATATATATATATATATATATATATATATATATTATATCATATTTCTTTTATTTACAGGCACTGTGGTACTTTTTCTCTTTTCGTTTTTCTTACATTGATACTTAACAGATGTGTGAAAATTTATGACTGTAAAGTCAATGGAAATTTAAGAATAAGCATCATTATTAATCAATTAATCTGATTTATCCATCCTACTCTTAAAATGGTGTCTTTAAGTGTATTATCTTGTAACATGATTGAGATTTTATTCATTAGATCTTAATACTGTTACATTTACAATTTGAATTTCCTTGTGCAATTTCTCTGAAAGTAATTGATGCATCATATGTTGAATATTTTCCCTCTTTCCTCATAACAAAAGTTATCCAGAGTTATTGGGTAGTGTTCCCCTTCTGTGGCTTCTATCACATTGTTATCTATGTTTCTCTTACTCTTGCATTCAAGCACCTAGTGTGTCCTCCAAGGATGCATTCTAGTGTACATCTAAAATCAAGATGTATATATTAACTACAGTTTATGCTGTTATCGTATATGTGATATTTGATTATTTTGATGTGCCATGTTCAAATCTTGATTTTTTTTTTGTGTGTGTGTGTGTGTGTGTTTATGTCATATCTAAGGTACTGATCTCTTTGCCATAATAAGATATCCCACAAAATATTAGTGGGATACATTTGTTAACAGAAAAAATGTAATATTGTTGCTGTAGCATTCCTTTTTCCTAGTTGTACAGTACACAGGTAGTTAGTATATATTAATATTTTTTGCTATGCATAGTTTATTTAAAGAATTATTTGATAATTGATTTTTGTAAAACTTTGTATGAATTTTGCAAATAGGAAATATGTGAAAAAAAAGCTCTGAAACCATATGTAAAATATGATGCTGATAGGAAACTTGGATGAAAGTTTTTCATAGTTTCCAACATTGTCACCTTGGACTATTTTCTTCATACCTAGTCTCACATTACTATAAGATTTATACCATTTCAGTCTTTGTCTGCCAAATTGTTAAAACATCACTGCTACTCCACAAGCAAGAAAGTGGGTTCAGAATGTTTGATAGTTTTCAATTTTGTTTTTAATGATAAATGTCCAGTTAACACAACTGTTATTGTCCCCTATTGGTGGTGCTTGGCTTGTGTAACATAAATGATGTACATACAGATTTTAAGTGCAGCTTGTTAACACCACAGTATTTGTATGTGTTATAGTGAGATGTTTTCTAAAATGTAGAGCCTTTAAGAAAAAAATCATCGTTGATGTAAGGGCAAGAAGACGTAAATACAGATTATACTAGTAATGTGATAAGGAGAAAGTAACACCATTTTTTTCTACTTGTGCAAGCCAGTTTAATGTGTAATGGTAATTTTTTTTCTTTCCGCGGGTAGCAGGAGATATTGTTCCACACTGTTTTGGATGCTGTTATAACTAATGTGTGCATAGGGAAGAGCTTTGTTAGTTTACTGTGAAAAGCTCTTTCAGAAACTTAGTCTTGGGCATTCATTTATGTGTTTGTTAATGTACCTTTTCATCTGGAACTGTTGCTTAAATTCTTTAACATCCTCCATTTCTTACAGAAACTTTGTTTTGAAATTAAAGTGTTACTGCAGTGTGGAGGATGATATATAATTGAGTCATCCTGTTTTTATGCGCTAATAAAAAACCAAATAATCCAGGCAATTGTACATACAACATTACCAAAGAAAATGAAATATGTAGGGCTAACACTTTATTTATATCCCAAAGCAGTGAATTTCAATTACTAAATTGAATGTGGAAAATAGAAGTATTAAGTGTATATTAAGACACTTTAACATCCACTTCATGATTTTGTTTATTTTTGAAAATAAATAATACTGTGTATAGTGTATAGTAAATAAACCTTATTGAAGTCATTTCTTGTCTGTATTTCTTATATCAAGTTTCATAAAAGATTATACTTATCGATTAGGTAATGTAGGAAGGATAAAATGAATAAGTTTCAGAGATAAAGGAAAATGGATGAATTTTCACAATTTCTGAGTGCCTAGACTACTTATCTATCAAGAATTGAGTTTGTGAGTTATCTTGCTCATGTTATATAGAAATCTAGACTGGACAGAGATAATGCCAGCCTCATTACTGCACTTGTGTACCACATACATTGAAAGTGTTACATTAATCTCGCCAGCTGAGTATCACACAAAATTGGTAGAACAGCCAAAAAGTATAAACAAAACATAGAAATACATGATACAGGTATAAGATTAGCATACAGTTTTTGAAATATAAAATGTGCCAAATCAAAGTGCAAGATATAAGTAAAACAGCCTTAAAGAAAAAAACGGATCATCAACAACTACAAACTGATAGATGGAGCAACATGTTTATCCTAAAATCTGGTATTCAGAATGGATTGTCCAGTGCACCTCCAAACACCATGATTACTATACCTATCCATCTATCTGTTATGAAAAACTGTTCCCAATTCCAAAGGATGAATTAAATATATATTTCAGCACTTACTACTTTTCACTTTGCATGGTACACATATATCAGGTGACCAAAATTCTTTATTACCTATTGCTCTAATTCCAATCCACCACAAAAAATCCATCTCCACTGGTCTTGTTTTAGACCCATCCAGACTAATATAGACATGGGTTTCACATCTGTGCTTGAGTTTTGGAGCAAGAGTTTTACATGCATCTCCGGTTTATCTACCTTGCATGATTCTGCTTCCAACCTTAGCTTTCACATTACAATCCCTACTGAACTTGATCTCAAGTATTTAAGCTCATTCACAACTAGTTCTTGGCCACTGAAGCAGATATTGTATAAAACTCAGACATCCAGTCTTTTACAAAAAAAACTGAAATTCTTACTCATACTCATGTATACTGACAGAGTTCTACACATATCATCAAAGTGACCTACCATTCTACTCATGCCCTATCATGATTCAGTTACCAGAACAGTAGCATTTACATAAAGTGACTGCAGGAACTGTTCCACCTCAGTTCAGAAGTAAACCACTATTACCCACCTTCGCCTTCATCTTGCATAATGCCTCCATACACAGAAACCTTAAAAAACCATGGTGACATTGCACAGCCAAGAAGCACCCTCACAATTAGTTTGGAAACAAATCATTAAGTACATTTTTTAGTAACCCTTATGTATGCCTTCTCTAGATTCATAAATACTACATGTACTTTTTTCTCTCTCTACATTACCATTCACTATTTGCCTAAAATTTACAATGTAACCCATTCTGGCAGACTTTAGCGCATTGGAATCCAGCTTGTAATGGACCCTTTGAACCCAACTGGACTAAGTTTAGGATGTAACAGAAAACCCATAAAAGTCCATGACATCACAAATTTAGTCTGTTAAGATAAAGACACATCAGACTGAATTTGGGATGTGACGAATTAGTATGTTAATCCTCAACATCAGTCTGGCATACTTAGCCTCAGGCAACAACACTGGGTTTCAGAACCACAACTGACAACCTGTAATGCATGAACTTAGTGCAAGTTTTTCTTTATTTCAGTCAAAGACTAACAATCTTCGTGCACACCTACTTGTAGTTTTACACTATATTACAATATTTTGATGTCACAGTATTATTGTTATAATTTAAACCTACAAAGAAATTCAAATAGAAAACTCAAGACACAAAGAAAACCTTGTAAGATTACTGCCTGCCAGTTTGAGATAAGTATATACAAAGTTAAGTATATACAGGCTCAATGACATGTTAATGCAGGCCATTCCTAAGACATGGGTAAACTTGAGCAGAGCTCCAAGCTGTTAGCTGGCTAGGCCTGTCATGGCAGAGGTGCTTTAATCCATTAATATATTGACAAGAGTAAGGATGAAGTCACCCATCATACCATGGATCTATATCTTCAGCTGTTCTTTCCCATACACTACACTCATTCTTACTTTGGAGCTAATACTTGTGAGATGTTTGCAATTAAACAACTTTAATTGTATGCATTTTTTTTTTAGAAATGTTAAAAAGGCATTGGCAAAGACATGCCTTAGTTGTGTGCCATTTTGGATTAATGAAAACAGATAAAATATGGAAAAAACAATACAGAAATTAATCTGAACTCCTCAGATATTTGTAAACCTGACTTTTAAAGGCAGAAAGACTATAGGAGAAAAAAATATGAAAAAGGGAGAAAACTCCATGTCTTCACTGTTCGAGGAAAGGTGTCATAATGGTTAGCCCTTGTGTCCGGTCTTCACACAATAACTATGGGAAGCAACAGCTACAGGTTCCCTAACTTGGTGGCTAGGATACATACAGATATATAAACAATACAGATATAAACAAATTAAACAACCATGGAGACATCACACACCTCTGCTGCAAACCTACATTCACTGAGAACCAATCACTTTCCTCTCTTCCTACACGTACACATGCCTTACATCCTCGATAAAAACTTTTCACTGCTTCTAACAACTTGCCTCCCACACCATATATTCTTAATACCTTCCACAGAGCATCTCTATCAACTCTATCATATGCCTTCTCCAGATCCATAAAAGCTACATACAAATCCATTTGCTTTTCTAAGTATTTCTCACATACATTCTTCAAAGCAAACACCTGATCCACACATCCTCTACCACTTTTGAAACCACAGTGCTCTTCCCCAATCTGATGCTCTGTACATGCCTTCACCCTCTCAATCAATGCCCTCCCATATAAGTTACCAAGAATATTCAACAAACTTATACCTCTGTAATTTGAGCACTCACTCTTATCCCCTTTGCCTTTGTACAATGGCACTATGCAAGCATTCCACCAATCCTTGGGCACCTCACCATGAATCATACATACATTAAATAACCTTACCAACCAGTCAACAATACAGTCACCCCCTTTTTTAATAAATTCCACTGCAATACCCTCCAAACCTGCTGCCTTGCCGGCTTTCATCTTCCACCAAGCTTTTACTACCTCTTCTCTGTTTACCAAATCATTTTCCCTAACCCTCTCACTTTGCACACCACCTCAACCAAAACACCCCATATCTGCTACTCTATCATCAAACACATTCAACAAACCTTCAAAATACTCACTCCATCTCCTTCTCACATCATCACTACTTGTTATCACCTGCCCATTAGCCCCCTTCACTGAAGTTCCCATTTGCTCCCTTGTCTGACTCACTTTATTTACCTCCTTCCAAAACATCTTTTTATTCTCCCTAAAATTTAATGATACTCTCTCACCCCAACTCTCATTTGCCCTCTTTTTCACCTCTTGCACCTTTCACTTGACCTCCTGCCTCTTTCTTTTATGCATCTCCCACTCATTTGCATTTTTTCCCTGCAAAAATCGTCCAAATGCCTCTCTCTTCTCTTTCACTAATAATCTTACTTCTTCATTCCACCACTCACTACCCTTTCTAATCAACCCACCTCCTACGCTTCTCATGCCACAAGCATCTTTTGCGCAAGCCATCACTGCTTCCCTAAATATATCCCATTCCTCCCCTACTCCCCTTACCTCCTTTGTTCTCACCTTTTTCCATTCTGTACTCAGTCTCTCCTGGTACTTCCTCACACAAGTCTCCTTCCCAAGCTCACTTACTCTCACCACTCTCTTCACCCCAACATTCTCTCTTCTTTTCTGAAAACCCCTACAAATCTTCACCTTCGCCTCCACAAGATAATGATCAGACATCCCTCCAGTTGCACCTCTCAGCACATTAACATCCAAAAGTCTCTCTTTCGCATGCCTATCAATTAACACATAATCCAATAATGCTCTCTAGCCATCTCTCCTACTTATTTTTTTTTTTTTTTTTTTTTTTTTTATACTTTGTCGCTGTCTCCCGCGTTTGCGAGGTAGCGCGAGGAAACAGACGAAAGAAATGGCCCAACCCCCATACACACGTACATACACACGTCCACACACGCAAATATACATACCTACACAGCTTTCCATGGTTTACCCCAGACGCTTCACATGCCTTGATTCAATCCACTGACAGCACGTCAACCCCTGTATACCACATCGCTCCAATTCACTCTATTCCTTGCCCTCCTTTCACCCTCCTGCATGTTCAGGCCCCGATCACACAAAATCTTTTTCACTCCATCTTTCCACCTCCAATTTGGTCTCCCTCTTCTCCTCGTTCCCTCCACCTCCGACACATATATCCTCTTGGTCAATCTTTCCTCACTCATTCTCTCCATGTGCCCAAACCATTTCAAAACACCCTCTTCTGCTCTCTCAACCACGCTCTTTTTATTTCCACACATCTCTCTTACCCTTACGTTACTCACTCGATCAAACCACCTCACACCACACATTGTCCTCAAACATCTCATTTCCAGCACATCCATCCTCCTGCGCACAACTCTATCCATAGCCCACGCCTCACAACCATACAACATTGTTGGAACCACTATTCCTTCAAACATACCCATTTTTGCTTTCCGAGATAATGTTCTCGACTTCCACACATTCTTCAAGGCCCCCAGAATTTTCGCCCCCTCCCCCACCCTATGATCCACTTCCGCTTCCATGGTTCCATCCGCTGCCAGATCCACTCCCAGATATCTAAAACACTTCACTTCCTCCAGTTTTTCTCCATTCAAACTCACCTCCCAATTGACTTGACCCTCAACCCTACTGTACCTAATAACCTTGCTCTTATTCACATTTACTCTTAACTTTCTTCTTCCACACACTTTACCAAACTCAGTCACCAGCTTCTGCAGTTTCTCACATGAATCAGCCACCAGCGCTGTATCATCAGCGAACAACAACTGACTCACTTCCCAAGCTCTCTCATCCCCAACAGACTTCATACTTGCCCCTCTATCCAAAACT
Source organism: Panulirus ornatus (assembly GCF_036320965.1). Classification (NCBI taxonomy): domain Eukaryota; kingdom Metazoa; phylum Arthropoda; class Malacostraca; order Decapoda; family Palinuridae; genus Panulirus; species Panulirus ornatus. Next base: position 55,726,621 of record NC_092236.1, read on the forward strand.
CTTGCATTTACCTCCCTAACAACCCCATCCATAAACAAATTAAACAACCATGGAGACATCACACACCCCTGCCGCAAACCTACATTCACTGAGAACCAATCACTTTCCTCTCTTCCTACACGTACACATGCCTTACATCCTCGATAAAAACTTTTCACTGCTTCTAACAACTTTCCTCCCACACCATATATTCTTAATACCTTCCACAGAGCATCTCTATCAACTCTATCATATGCCTTCTCCAGATCCATAAATGCTACATACAAATCCATTTGCTTTTCTAAGTATTTCTCACATACATTCTTCAAAGCAAACACCTGATCCACACATCCTCTACCACTTCTGAAACCACACTGCTCTTCCCCAATCTGATGCTCTGTACATGCCTTCACCCTCTCAATCAATACCCTCCCATATAATTTGCCAGGAATACTCAACAAACTTATACCTCTGTAATTTGAGCACTCACTCTTATCCCCTTTGCCTTTGTACAATGGCACTATGCACGCATTCCACCAATCCTCAGGCACCTCACCATGAGTCATACACACATTAAATAACCTTACCAACCAGTCAACAATACAGTCACCCACTTTTTTAATAAATTCCACTGCAATACCATCCAAACCTGCTGCCTTGCCGGCTTTCATCTTCCGCAAAGCTTTTACTACCTCTTCTCTGTTTACCAACTCATTTTCCCTAACCCTCGCACTTTGCACACCACCTCGACCAAAACACCCTATATCTGCCACTCTATCATCAAACACTCTATCATCAATTGGGAGGTGAGTTTGAATGGAGAAAAACTGGAGGAAGTGAAGTGTTTTAGATATCTGGGAGTGGATCTGGCAGCGGATGGAACCATGGAAGCGGAAGTGGATCATAGGGTGGGGGAGGGGGCGAAAATTCTGGGAGCCTTGAAGAATGTGTGGAAGTCGAGAACATTATCTCGGAAAGCAAAAATGGGTATGTTTGAAGGAATAGTGGTTCCAACAATGTTGTAAGGTTGCGAGGCGTGGACTATGGATAGAGTTGTGCACAGGAGGATGGATGTGCTGGAAATGAGATGTTTGAGGACAATGTGTGGTGTGAGGTGGTTTGATCGAGTAAGTAACGTAAGGGTAAGAGAGATGTGTGGAAATAAAAAGAGCGTGGTTGAGAGAGCAGAAGAGGGTGTTTTGAAATGGTTTGGTCACATGGAGAGAATGAGTGAGGAAAGATTGACCAAGAGGATATATGTGTCAGAGGTGGAGGGAACGAGGAGAAGAGGGAGACCAAATTGGAAGTGGAAAGATGGAGTGAAAAAGATTTTGTGTGATCGGGGCCTGAACATGCAGGAGGGTGAAAGGAGGGCAAAGAATAGAGTGAATTGGAGCGATGTAGTATACCGGGGTTGACGTGCTGTCAGTGGATTGAATCAAGGCATGTGTATGGGGGTGGGTTGGGCCATTTCTTTTGTCTGTTTCCTTGCGCTACCTCGCAAATGCGGGAGACAGCGACAGCAAAAAAAAAAAAAAAAAAAAAAAAAAATATATATATATATATATATATATATATATATATATATATATATATATGTATATATATATATATATATATATATATATATATATATATATATATATATATATATATATATATATATATATATGAAATAAAATATATGTGGTTTGATTGACTAAGTAATGAAAGGGTAAAAGATATGTGTGGTGATAGGAAGAGTGGTTGAGAGAGCAGAAGTGGCTTTGTTGAAATGATTTGGACTCGTGAGGATGAGTAAGGAGGATTGACAGGGAGGATGTGCATGTCGAGGATGGGGGGAGCGGGGAGAGGTGGGAGACCGGATTGGGGGGGGGAGGTGGAGTGAAGGAGATTTTGAGTTATCGGGGCCTGAACGTGCAGGAGGGTGGGGGGCATGCGGGGAATGGAGTGAGTTGGAGCGATGTGGTGTGCTGGGGTCGACGTGGTGTCAATGGATTGAGCCGGGGCATGTGAAGCGTTTGGGGTGGGCCGTGGAGGGTTCTGTGGGGCCTGGATGTGGAGGGGGAGCTGTGGTTTCCGTGCGTTGTTGCATGACAGCTGGAGACTGAGTGTGAGCGAATGGGGCCTTTGTTGTCTTTTCCTAGTGCTGCCTCGCACACATGAGGGGGAGGGATGTTGTTATTCCATGTGTGGCGGGGTGGCGATGGGAATGAATGGGGGCGGACAGTGTGAATTGTGTACATGGGTATGTGTGTGTGTGTCTGTGTGTGTATATGTGTGTATGCGTTGAGATGTATAGGTGTGTATATGTGGTGTGTGTGGACGTGTGTGTATACGCATGTGTGTGTGGGTGGGTTGGGCCATTCTTTCGTCTGTTTCCTTGCGCTGCCTCGCTGGTGTGGGGGACGGCGACGGGGCAAAGTGAATAAATAGATAAATATATGTAGGGGAGAAAGAATACTTCCCACGTATTCCCTGCATGTCGTAGAAGGCGACTAAAAGGGAAGGGAGCGGGGGGCTGGAAATCCTCCCCTCTCATTTTTTTTTTAAATTTTCCAAAAGAAGGAACAGAGAAGGGGGCCATATGAGGATATTCCCTCAAAGGCCCAGTCCTCTGTTCTTAACGCTACCTCGCTAATGCGGGAAATGGCGAATAGTATGAAAAAAAAAAAAAAAAAAAAAATATATATATATATATATATATATATATATATATATATATATATATATATATATGTGTGTGTGTGTGTGAGGGTGAAAGGAGGGCAAGGAATAGGGTGAATTGGATCGATGTGGTATACCGGGGTTGACGTGCTGTCAGTGGATTGAATCAGGGCATGTGAAGCATCTGGGGTAAACCTTGGAAAGCTGTGTAGGTATGTATATTTGCGTGTGTGGACGTATGTATATACATGTGTATGGGGGTGGGTTGGGCCATTTCTTTCGTCTGTTTCCTTGCGCTACCTCGCAAACGCGGGAGACAGCAGCAAAAAAAAAAAAAAAAAAAAAAAAAAAAAAATATATATATATATATATATATATTATCATTCATTATTTTGCTTTGTCATGTAGGAAGAGAGGAAAGTGATTGGTTCTCAGTGAATGTAGGTTTGCGGCAGGGGTGTGTGATGTCTCCATGGCTGTTTAGTTTGTTTATGGATGGGGTTGTTAGGGAGGTGAATGCAAGAGTTTTGGAAAGAGGGGCAAGTATGAAGTCTGTTGGGGATGAGAGAGCTTGGGAAGTGAGTCAGTTGTTGTTCGCTGATGATACAGCGCTGGTGGCTGATTCATGTGAGAAACTGCAGAAGCTGGTGACTGAGTTTGGTAAAGTGTGTGAAAGAAGAAAGTTAAGAGTAAATGTGAATAAGAGCAAGGTTATTAGGTACAGTAGGGTTGAGGGTCAATTCAATTGGGAGGTGAGTTTAAATGGAGAAAAACCGGAGGAAGTGAAGTGTTTTAGATATCTGGGAGTGGATCTGGCAGCGGATGGAACCATGGAAGCGGAAGTGGATCATAGGGTGGGGGAGGGGGCGAAAATTCTGGGAGCCTTGAAGAATGTGTGGAAGTCGAGAACATTATCTCGGAAAGCAAAAATGGGTATGTTTGAAGGAATAGTGGTTCCAACAATGTTGTATGGTTGCGAGGCGTGGACTATGGATAGAGTTGTGCGCAGGAGGATGGATGTGCTGGAAATGAGATGTTTGAGGACAATGTGTGGTGTGAGGTGGTTTGATCGAGTAAGTAACGTAAGGGTAAGAGAGATGTGTGGAAATAAAAAGAGCGTGGTTGAGAGAGCAGAAGAGGGTGTTTTGAAATGGTTTGGTCACATGGAGAGAATGAGTGAGGAAAGATTGACCAAGAGGATATATGTGTCGGAGGTGGAGGGAACGAGGAGAAGAGGGAGACCAAATTGGAGGTGGAAAGATGGAGTGAAAAAGATTTTGTGTGATCGGGGCCTGAACATGCAGGAGGGTGAAAGGAGGGCAAAGAATAGAGTGAATTGGAGCGATGTGGTGTACCGGCGTTGACGTGCTGTCAGTGGATTGAATCAAGGCATGTGTATGGGGGTGGGTTGGGCCATTTCTTTCGTCTGTTTCCTTGCGCTACCTCGCAAACGCGGGAGACAGCGACAAAGCAAAAAAGAAAAAAAAAAAATATATATATATATATATATATATATATATATATATATATATATATATATATATATATATATATATATATACTTGTACAATTACATTTCACATACCATATTGCCATCTGGGTGAATGAGATTAGGTTCATTAGTGGAACTTCATCATATGTAGGCTGCAGAAATGAGCAAGCTTGATAAATTCCCTTCTAGATGACTGTCCTCCAGTGCCACTTGGGGCTAACTTTAATTTTCTAAGTTGCTTCAGAAAATTGCCCCTTAAGCACTGGAATTTTTGAATCACCAATTCTGTGGAGAAAAATTTCACCTCTTTTGACCAAAGGGAAGTGTAAAATCCTGCATATGTAGCTCAACTTTACCAAATGATCTTCATTTTGTCCTACAAGATGCCTTCTTTCATTAAAGACAAATACAATTCCTTAAAACCTACAAGATAATTTATCAAAATGCCTTTCATTAAAATGAAAAGGGAAGTAGGAAAGTACATGGATAAATGAAATTGGAAATCTCTACCTGTAGTAACAGGGTCGAGATGCTGGTATTCCTCTTTTCCCTGTGGTAATCAGCACACACGCACACACACACACACATATATATATATATTATTTTTTTTTATTATACTTTGTCGCTGTCTCCCGCGTTTGCGAGGTAGCGCAAGGAAACAGACGAAAGAAATGGCCCAACCCCCCCCCCCCCATACACATGTATATACATACGTCCACACACGCAAATATACATACCTACACAGCTTTCCATGGTTTACCCCAGACGCTTCACATGCCTTGATTCAATCCACTGACAGCACGTCACCCCCGGTATACCACATCGCTCCAATTCACTCTATTCCTTGCCCTCCTTTCACCCTCCTGCATGTTCAGGCCCCGATCACACAAAATCTTTTTCACTCCATCTTTCCACCTCCAATTTGGTCTCCCTCTTCTCATTCCCTCCACCTCCGACACATATATCCTCTTGGTCAATCTTTCCTCACTCATTCTCTCCATGTGCCCAAACCATTTCAAAACACCCTCTTCTGCTCTCTCAACCACGCTCTTTTTATTTCCACACATCTCTCTTACCCTTACGTTACTTACTCGATCAAATCACCTCACACCACACATTGTCCTCAAACATCTCATTTCCAGCACATCCATCCTCCTGCGCACAACTCTATCCATAGCCCACGCCTCGCAACCATACAACATTGTTGGAACCACTATTCCTTCAAACATACCCATTTTTGCTTTCCGAGATAATGTTCTCGACTTCCACACATTCTTCAAGGCTCCCAGAATTTTTGCCCCCTCCCCCACCCTATGATCCACTTCTGCTTCCATGGTTCCATCCGCTGCCAGATCCACTCCCAGATATCTAAAACACTTCACTTCCTCCAGTTTTTCTCCATTCAAACTCACCTCCCAATTGACTTGACCCTCAACCCTACTGTACCTAATAACCTTGCTCTTATTCACATTTACTCTTAACTTTCTTCTTTCACACACTTTACCAAACTCAGTCACCAGCTTCTGCAGTTTCTCACATGAATCAGCCACTAGCGCTGTATCATCAGCGAACATAACTGACTCACTTCCCAAGCTCTCTCATCCCCAACAGACTTCATACTTGCCCCTCTTTCCAAAACTCTTGCATTCACCTCCCTAACAACCCCATCCATAAACAAATTAAACAACCATGGAGACATCACACACCCCTGCCGCAAACCTACATTCACATGTATACAAGGGGATGGGCCATTCTCCGTCTGCTTCCCGGCACTATCCCGCAGACAAGGGAAACAATGATTAAGTAGAATAATAAAAAACATATATGTTCATGTTATACTTAGTCACTGTTTCCCGCGTCAGCGAGGTGGTGCCAGGAAACACAGACATAGAATGGCCCATCCACTCAACTCATACACACACACACACATATATATACATAAATGCCCACATATATACATATATATATATATATATATATATATATATATATATATATATATATATATATATTAATATCAACATATACATTTATTTATATATTTATCATACTTATCATATTTATCATATTTACCATACATACATTAAATAACCTTACCAACCAGTCAACAATACAGTCACCCCCTTTTTTAATAAATTCCACTGCAATACCATCCAAACCTGCTGCCTTGCCGGCTTTCATCTTCCGCAAAGCTTTTACTACCTCTTCTCTGTTTACCAAATCATTTTCCCTAACCCTCTCACTTTGCACACCACCTCGACCAAAACACCCTATATCTGCCACTCTATCATCAAACACATTCAACAAACCTTCAAAATACTCACTCCACCTCCTTCTCACATCACCACTACTTGTTATCACCTCCCCATTTGCACCCTTCACTGAAGTTCCCATTTGCTCCCTTGTCTTACGCACTTTATTTACCTCCTTCCAGAACATCTTTTTATTCTCCCTAAAATTTAATGATACTCTCTCACCCCAACTCTCATTTGCCCTTTTTTTCACCTCTTGCACCTATATATATATATATATATATATATATATATATATATATATATATATATATATATATATATATATTTACATCTATATTTATTTTGCTTTATTGCTGCCTCCCACGTTAGTGAGGTAGCGCAAGGAAACAGACGAAAGAATGGCCCAACCCACCCACATACACATGTATATACATACACTTCCACACGCAAATATACATACCTATACATCTCAACGTATACATACATATATACATACACAGACATATACATATATACACATGTACATAATTCATACTGTCTGCCTTTATTCATTCCCAACACTACCCCGCCACACATGAAATAACATCCCCCTTCCCCCTCCTGTGCGCGAGGTAGTGCTAGGAAGACAATAAAGGCCCCATTCATTCACACTCAGTCTCTAGCTGTCATGTAATAATGCACCGAAACCACAGCTCCCTTTCCACATCCAAGCCCCACAAAACTTTCCATGGTTTACCCCAGACGCTTCACATGACCTGGTTCAATCCATTGACAGCACGTCGACTCCAGTACACCACATCATTCCAATTCACTCTATTCCTTGCACACCTTTCACCCTCCTCCATGTTTTGGCCCCGATCACTCAAATCTTTTTCACTCAATCTTTCCACCTCCAATTAGGTCTCCCACTTGTCCTCGTTCCCTCCACCTCCAACACATATATCCTCTTGGTCAATCTTTCCTCACTCATTCTCTCCATGTGACCAAACCATTTCAAAACACCCTCTTCTACTCTCTCAACCACACTCTTTTTATTACCACACATCTCTCTTACCCTACCATTACTTACTCGATCAAACCACCTCACACCATATATTGTCCTCAAACATCTTATTTCCAGCACATCCACCCTCCTCTGCACAACTCTATCCATAGCCCACGCCTCGCAACCATACAACATTGCTGGAACCACTATTCCTTCAAACATAACCATTTTTGCTTTCCGAGATAATGTTCTCGACTTCCACACATTCTTCAAGGCTCTCAGAATTTTCACCCTCTCCCCCACCCTATGATTCACTTCCGCTTCCATGGTTCCATCTGCTGCCAAATCCACTCCCAGATATCTAAAACACTTCACTTCCTCCAGTTTTTCTCCAATCACACTTACCTCCCAATTGACATGACCTTCAACCCTACTGTACCTAATAACCTTGCTCTTATTCACATTTACTCTCAACTTTCTTCTTTCACACACTTTACCAAACTCAGTCACCAGCTTCTGCAGTTTCTCACATGAATCAGCCACCAGCGCTGTATCATCAGCAAACAACAACTGACTCACTTCCCAAGCTCTCTCATTTTTATTATACTTTGTCGCTGTCTCCCGCGTTAGCAAGGTAGCACAAGGAAACAGACGAAAGAATGGCCCAACCCACCCACGTACACATGTATATACATACACGTTCACACACACACACATATACATACCTATACATCTCAACGTATACATATATATACACACACATAGACATATACATATATACACATGTACATAATTCATACTGTCTGCCCTTATTCATTCCTGTCGCCACCCCGCCACACATGAAATGACAACCCCCTACCCCCGCATGTGCACGAGGTAGTGCTAGGAAAAGACAACAAAGGCCACATTCATTCACACTCAGTCTCTAGATGTCATGTATAATGCACCGAAACCACAGCTCCCTTTCCACATCCAGGCCCCACAAAATTTCCATGGTTTACCCCAGACGCTTCACATGCCCTGGTTCAATCCACTGACAGCATGTCGACCCCGATATACCACATCGTTCCTTGCATGCCTTTCACCCTCCTGTATGTTTAGGCCCCGATCACTCAAAATCTTTTTCACTCTATCTTTCCACCTCCAATTTGGTCTCCCACTTCTCCTCATTCCCTCCACCTCTGACACATACATCCTCTTTTTTTTTTGTCAATCTTTCTCACTCATTCTCTCCATGTGACCAAACCATTTCAAAACACCCTCTTCTGCTCTCTCAACCACTCTTTTTATTACCACATATCTCTCTTACCCTTTCATTACTTACTCGATCAAACCACCCCACACCACATATTGTCCTCAAACATCTCATTTCTAGCACATCCACCCTCCTCCACACAACTCTATCCATAGCCCATGCCTCGCAACCATATAACATTGTTGGAACCACTATTCCTTCAAACATACCCATTTTTGCTTTCCAAGATAACATTCTCGACTTCCACACATTTTCAATGCTCTCGGAAAGCAAAAATGGGTATGTTTGAAGGAATAGTGGTTCCAACAATGTTATATGGTTGCAAGGCGTGGACTTTAGATAGAGGTGTGCGGAGGAGGGTGGATGTGTTGGAAATGAGATGTTTGAGGACAATATGTGGTGTAAGGTGGTTTGATCAAGTAAGTAATGAAAGGGTAAGAGAGATGTAGGGTAATAAAAAGTGTGGTTGAGAAAGCAGAAGAGGGTGTTTTGAAATGGTCTGGTTGCATGGAGAGAATGAGTAAGGAAAGGTTGACAAAGAGGATATATGTGTCAGAGGTGGAGGGAACAAGGAGAAGTGGGAGACCAAACTGGAGTGGAAAGATAGAGTGAAAAAGATTTTGAGCAATCGGGGCCTGAGCATGCAGGAAGGTGAAAGGTGTGCAAGGAATGGAGTGAATTGGAACAATGTGGTATACCGGGGTCGACGTGGTCAATGGAGTGAACCAGGGCATATGAAGCGTCTGGGGTAAACCATGGAAAGTTTTGTGGTGCCTGGATGTGGGAAGGGAGTTGTGGTTTCGGTGCATTATACATGACAGCTAGAGATTGACTGTGAACGAATGTGGCCTTCGTTGTCTTTTCCTAGCACTACCTCACACGCATGCAGAGGGGAGGGGGTTGCCGTTCCATGTGTAGCGGGGTGGCAACAGGAATAAATAAAGGCAGCAAGTATGAATTATGTACATGTGTATATATGTATATGTCTGTGTATGTATATATATGTATACACTGAAATGTATAGGTATATATATGTGCGTGTGTGGATCTGTATGTATATACATGTGTATGTGGGTGGGTTGAGCCATTCTTTCGTCTGTTTTCTTGCGCTACCTCGCTAACGTGGGAGACCGACAATCATATTTTACTTACCATATTGTCATCTGGGTGTATGAAACTAGGTTCATTAGTGGATTCATCATATATAGGGTGCAGGAATGAGCACGCCTTGAAAAATTCCCATCTAGATGATTGTCCTCCAGAACTACGTGGTTCTGACTTTAATTTTCTAAGCTGCTACTGAAAATTGCCCCTTAAGTACCGGAATTTTTGAATCACCAATTCTGTGGAGAAAAATAAAGGGTAAGGGAAGTTCTCTTGCCAGGTTCGAAAAATGCATGTCCCAAAGTTTAGCTTATAATAATCATCCACAAAAGATCATGTTTAGTAGGCAGGAAAAAAAATTTGAGTAGATAAGCAACCTTTACATCACATCTACAAAAATAATACTTATGTAAAATGCCAGGACATGAACTGATCATAGGTCACTTTCACAAAAATATAACAGGAAGAGTAGTCCAATTGGCTAGTTCATAACTGCCAATCTTATACCCTGACCTACCATAAACAAACATTGCACCATTCTTACCTAAAACAATGATTTGCTTTGGTACATAAGAATTTTGATTTAGATAATCTCTGTATTTTGACAATGATTAATTTGTTGAATAATGATAACCTGGCCTATTATACAAGAGAATCAGTGACAGTATAGTTGAGGTTCACCCGCTGGTTCATACACCTCCCTTTGGTGAAAACATCTGAAGTAAACATGTGGAAATAAGGGTGCAATGGAGAGTTTGGCCCACGTCCTTCTCCTCTATGGTTGAGTTATTACACGCACTTGCTTCCTTTATAACCAAACCAACCTAAAATAACCTAACCTAACTAAACCATACCGGTCTGAACCTAACCTAAAGGCAACCTTATAGAGTGATCATATATACTGCATAAAAAAAGGGCATCCTTATTTCTCCAATAGTAACACCTGCGAAAGTCTCACTTCTTTGGAGCAAAGGGAAGTATATGAACATGGGCGTGTAGCTCAACTAAACCAAATCATCTTCATTTTGTCCTGCAAGAAGCCTTCTTTCATGAGAGAAAAATACAATTCCAATAAAAACCTATAGGTCAATCAATCCAAATGACTTTCATTAAAATGAAAAGGGAAGTAGGAAAGTACACGGATGAATAATGAAATTGGAAATCATCTACCTGTTGTGAGATCGAGATGCTGGTACCCCACTTTTAGTTCCGTGCAAACTTCCTCAAATTGCTTTCTCTGGAGGATCTTCTTGTAGTACAGTGGGTGCTTTATGTGTTCCACAAAACTTTGCGACGCCGTACTTTCGCCATGAAGTAGGTTATCACCTCAGGTTTCCATATATCCATTATAATCTCTGCTGCCGCTTTCTCTTGAATGTTTGTTTGCGTTCGAGGATCAGTTAACGACTTCCATATATCTTGCCGGATATGTAACTTTTAAGTAAATCTTTTTGCATTCTAAAGACAGATTTGTACAAAACTAGAAGCACCGTTTTTTTTTTTATAATTCAATACTAGAAATAGATATTATAGTGGATATGAGAATATTATAGTCTACATAATTATAACCTGTGTCCAATGTGTGCCCAGAGAAAATCCGTTTCGGTGGTTGACGATTATCCACACGCGTTTCTGTGGACGATTCGTGGAAAACCCAAGAGATATCTAGGGGCCCATTGATTTTCTTCTAGGATAAGCCCTACCTTGGTAGCAAATATCATTCTTGAAGTCTTCAAGGCCATACATACTGAAGACCCTCAAAGGTGAATACCTGAAAGTGTCAAGAACACCAGATACGTGGCACAGCATGTGGCATGTGGTTTTAACAAATGGAATTTTCCAATGTGTCTAGGAGTTCCTGATTGAAAAAACAGTTTTCTTGTAAAGAAGCCCCAGAGAACAGACTCGGAATATTTTGACTATAAATGCAATACGGTGTCATAGGTTATGTATATCATAGTAAAAGATAAAGCACTCCCATTATCTCCCCCGCCCCCCCTCCCCCGACCCTCAGTACTCGTATTCAAAGTTTTCTTCGGTGTAAAATCACTGTCCACTTAGCCTGCTAAGGCATATACATATAACAGTCAATAACGTGATTCATACAAGGTTTTAAGAGACGGAAGCAACGTGAGCGTACAACACTTTCCTAGTAAGACAAATGACAATCACACGGTGTAGTTTAATAGAGATATTAAACCTAGATCACGCTATTCATCACACCCAGATGAACCACCTAACCCAGATGAACTACCTACTGCCAGATTGCACTCTGCGTATACATCGTTTGGTACAATTAAAGGAAAATATGTGGTTATTATACAAGATGCAATAAAAGTGTGTGATTACAAAACTCTTTTATGCCTTTCCTTGTGTACCGTGAGCCTCATTAGCATTCCTGTATGATCAAACGATGAGTTTCGTAACATAATTTCCTTTACAAAAATAAGGGTGCAGTTCTCTGGTATAATGGTCAGGCCTTTTGACCTGAAATGATATGGCAAGCAGTTTCTGGAGGTGCTATTGTCTATCGCTTGTGACGTTCCCGTGGACTTACAAATGACGTAAAATTCGGTGTTGAAACGAACTTTTTAATCACAGTAAAAATATTCGATAAAAATTAAGATCCTGGGCGGAAAGAAAATATTTTTGGATCTCTGTCTCAAAATCTTCCAAAACGCACTTATTCCAAACACCCAAGAGAATTACGGTCTATCTAACATTATATATAAACATTCCAATATATACAGAAGGAACGGAACCATTAAAAAGGCATCTAAAAAAAAGTTCTAAGCACTCACGTGAAACAGACTGGAAAATACCTTCAGTGTGTGAAATATGAAAGACGGACGAAATTGAGTGAAATCATTTCCTCTGTAAAAGAGTTGGACAAGTTAGAGAATATGAAAAAAAAAAAAAAATGGAGTTACAGGGTTTCGAAGTCCGCAACTCAAAAAACGTTCTCACCTTTTATGACCCAAGCAAGCAAGTCCCACATCCCCCGAGTATGAAAGTCCCTGTGCAGGATATTAACACAAAGAAGCAAGAAACGAGACAGACAAAAAAAAAGGACGTATATAATACGCAAATGGATAGATAACGAGTCCATGATAGAGAACCCCTGGAAGGAGGCGAGAACTCAAATATGAGAGACCGATAAAGGACAGAGAGATATAAGAAACGAAAAGACTTAGAAAGATCGCTTGAGATTCATACGAAACGAGACGAAACATTAAGAAATGTTTAGAACAATGAGAATAAGTACTATAAATAAAAGAGACTTTGTAGATGGGAAACGGGGGGGGGGGGGAAGTAAAGACAAAGAACGAATCAAAGACAATAGAAAGAAGAGATGAACAAAGGATGCAACAATAAACTAATGCAAAACAAAGAAGAAATAAAGCGAACACATCACGAAAATGAAATCAATCATAGAGACAACGAAGATGGAATCACTCAGGCACACCATAAAGAAGTGAAATCAATCAAGGCCAAAATAAAGATGTGGACTCGAGTAACCACAAGGTAAAAGGAAGAGTAATAATGAATGCCACGGTGAGGTAGGAGACCATCGGCAGACGCCATCAAGGAATAACTATTCAATGGACCCGAGAACGCGAGATTCATTCAACGAGGAATTAACAGACGTCAGTCGAGGACGCCACTGCAAGGCAGCAGTGATCAAAGGATGGCACAGGAGAGAGAGAGAGAGAGAGAGAGAGAGAGAGAGAGAGAGAGAGAGAGAGAGAGAGAGAGAGAGAGAGAGAGAGCAGAAGACATCGCAGCGGGACGCGGTGTTAGCCAAACCTAGCGACAGCCAAGACGGGACGGAGTGACCGCTCGAGGGTAAAATTGGGTTCATTTTAGCAGAGAGGTCGTCCCGCGCGCCCCTGAGAGTCTCCTTTCTATGGTTACAATGGGGGAGGAAAATTGTGCCCTCACTTTGGCCCGGCCCTCTTAGGGAATCTGTTCAATGATTGCTTCCAGAGGGAACTCCCGCACAAAGTCCGTTGATGGAAACTTGTTCGATGGAGGAAAATATGGCAGAGAGGGAGGGTGGGAGGGAGAGAAGAAGAGAGACTCCTGGGGCAGAAACTATATATATATATATATATATATATATATATACTTGACTTCCGTATGCTGCGTTAGGGAGGTTGCGCTAGGAATATATGAAGAAATGCCACCTCCGTTCACATCCATAAACGAGCTGTCGTGTTGTTGTCACAGACCTTTCCATGGTTTAACTTGGTTGCTTCGCACGCCCTGGTTCAGTCCACTGACAGCACGTCGATCCCAGTATACCACAGCGCTCTAATTGACTGGCGTAGATTTGCACGCGTTTCACCCATCCTTCCATCTCCAATTTGGTCTCCCCTTTCACCTTGTTCCTTCCACTTCTGATGCGTATATCCTCTTCGTCAACCTTTCCTTACTCATTCCCTCCATATTCCAAACCAGTTTTTAACGCACCCTCTTCACTTCTCTCAACCATACACTTTTTATTACCACACATCTCTCTTACCCTTTACGTAACTCGATCAACCCATCTCGCACCACATATTGTCCTCAAACATTTCATTTCCAACACTTCCACCCTCCTACACACATCCTTATCAATAGCCCATGCCCATATGATATTGTTGGGACTACTGTACCCTCAAACAACCCTACTTTTGCCCCTTAAAATATCGTTCTCTCCTTCCACATATTCCTCAGCGCCTTCGCCCCCTCACCCACCTCATGACTCACTTCCGCTTCCAAGGTTCCATTCGCTGTCATGTCCACTCCCAGGTATCTAAAACACTTCACTTCATCCAAGTTTTCTCCGTTCAAAATCACACCTTAACTTTATCTATTCATAAAACTTTTCATGTCTCTTAAAGTTTCGAAAATAGGATCATAGTTTTTTCCACCTCGCAAAGCAAAATTTTTTTTTGCATCAACAGTATTCGAAATTGCATGAGTTTGTCCCAGACCCGGACAAAACAAAGAAAATATTCACTTGTCTTTAACAGAAAACGACTCGATAACATACTACACCGAGAAATCTGCAGCTGCAAGCAAGTCTGAATACACAAAACGGATCCAGTAGCATAATATGAAGCCCCTGCTCGAGTAATGAAGCCAAATTTTACAGTCAAATGAAAGTGGTATTTGATCTAGGCGGGTTCAGGTAACCGGATAATCCTTTAAAGGTATACTGTCATGTTTTTTCTCGTGATTATAATTATCAGAGGGAGTCTCTGTACAAGTTAAGGTAATTGAGATATGATATGAATGAGCAGGTTAATAAGATAACAGAATTATGTCATCGTAAATGAGAACCAAGAGACTGGTTGTGTGCAAATGAAACCATTGTACGTTTTTTCTTGACGCTCCCACGCTGCAACGGGTCAGGCAATTGTGTTGTGTGTGTACGAATAAAGATGTAAAAGTGTTAACGAATCCATTTGCAATGTATTTAACAACGTCAACAGACTGAAAGTATGTCTCGTCGGGGAGCCAAACTTACCCTGCACCAATGTGGAGTGCCGCCTCAAAGCTGTAGGAACCCCATAGAGGGTAGAGACTGTGTTATTTTCAATTGAAAGTTGCAATTCAAAGACATTAACTTGTTAAGGGAGTTGATCTACTGCCCTAAACAGCCTTAACTTTAACCACTGCGTTGAAGGACATCCATCAAGGCAACATTTGAAGCTATGAACCCCGAAATCATTTAAATTTGACTGTTAATCGGGTCTATCATTATTATTATCATTATTATCATGATGATGATGATGATGATGGTGACTTGATTACGAGCGAATCTTCCACTGTAAGCAGTGAATATATTCTCTTACAGTATACGAACTTTATGACCAATTGTCGATTTTTAGATAAAAATCTGTTTCCATTTTACTGTGAACTCAAAACAAGAGCAATAGGACTGATTTTTCTCATTTTTTTTTTCCAATGGAGCAAGTTATTGTAAAAGAATAAATTTTCTTTTCCTTGAAGAACCCTCAAGACTAATATGACGGGCAAGATTTTTTTTTCCCAGCAAGAAATTCAATATTGACCACTTGAGCTCTTGT
>NC_092236.1:55744934-55754934 GCF_036320965.1 Panulirus ornatus
TATGAAAGGCACTCGCTGAAGCCGAGGGGGAGACTAAAGCCACGCCACTGTTCACCTCCAGTTATCTGAGGTGTTAACACACACACACACACACACACACACACAGACACCGGCCTGAACAGGAGACATACACACACACACACACACACGCAGCCGTGAACAGCCTTGTTATCAAGGTAAGTCGTACCATGCAAGGAATCACCATCATCCCCCCGCACTCAAAAATGAAATCACGAAGCACAACCCCCACGCCGATGTGCCATTTGGAATACATATAAGGCCCTGAAGGCGAAAAGGATTGAAATCTCCCACAGGACTCACCAATGGCAGCTGGTAATCTCCATTGATTTACTGAGGGAGCGGAGGAAGAAGAGGAGGAGGAGGAGGAGGGGGGAAATCCTTCCCTCCTGCTCATGTATAAAGGAAAATGACGATGGAAGAGGGAGAGGGCGAGAGAGAGAGAGGATTGAGAATGTCAACAAAGAGATGCTGTACCAGAGGATCCAAACGGAAGGCCATTTGTATCGAAACCTTTTCATGCGGACGCCGCGATTCGCCATTAGCTTTTATCACCAGGGTTCGTATAAACCTGTTATCAGATCTATTCTCTATATTATCCTCTTGTGATGAATTTCCATTCCACTGTCAATAATTCTATCTCGGGCTTTGGTGTGCTACCGGGTAAACTTTATAGATTATCAGAGTTACCAGGGAGGAAAGGTAATGGATCATGGCTCATAATCCAATAGCTGGAGCGATAGGGTAGTAAAACTGAGGAAACATATTGCCTTGGGGAAGGAAGCAATAATATCTCCTTAGAAATTACATTTCAAATACAAGTTTAATGCATTTCTGGTGATTTTTAATCTGCTCCTTCATGGAATACTAACTATCTGTTGCACGAACTGTCTTCATCTCTTGTCATCGACAGATTAAAAGATTCTAACGTTTTGTTTGTAATTCCTGATCGCCGTTTCCTGGACTAGCGAGGTAACGCCAGGAGCAGACGAAGAAAGGCCACGTTCGCTCACATCCGTGTGTTAACGCACCGAAACCACAGTTCCCTACCCACATCCACCAGGCCTCAACGGACGTTTGCCCCACAAGTTTCACATGCCCTGGTTCAGTTCACTGACGGCATGTCGACCCCAGTATACCACATCGTTCCAATCCACTCTATCCCGGGCACGCCTTTCACCCTCCTGCATGTTCAGGCGCCGATCGCTCAAAATCTTTTTCACTCCATCCTTCCTCCTCCAATTTGGTCTCCCGCTTCTCTTTGTCCCCTCCACCTCTGTCATATATATATATATATATATATATATATATATATATATATATATATACATATATATATATCCTCTTTATCAACCTCTCCTCACTCATTCTCTCCGTATGTCCAAACCATTTCAGCATTTATTTTCCTTATGTTAGCTGAGACTGCATAGGCAACTCTATCCCTAGATGAGGCCATATCATTAACGTAATATATATATATATATATATATATATATATATATATATATATATATATATATATATATATATATATATATATATACCCATCAGAGGTGCACAATGTCCCTTTACCCATCAACACAAACCATTACACTGATGTAAACACACGAACACATGATTCTCTTTATTTAAAGGATACCAAAAGATTAACACAAAAACAAAATCCCTCGAAAATCTATTCTTTTTTTAATCATTTTTAAATCATTTCACTCAATTGTTTTCCCATTCAAAAAAGAAATGTTTTGTTTTCGAAGGTTTACCTCGAACGCGTACAATGCAGCCAGGAGAGAACACTTGCACTGCATTATGTATGAATGAGTTTGATTGAAACAGATGGGTGTCACGTGTCAAAAAATATACATACATCTATATAATTTACTATTTGATATGAACACACACACACACACACACACACACACACACACACACACACACACATACACACACACACACACACACACACCACACACACACACACACACTTCAATGTTAATATAATCAGCCAGACACTATATAGATATTAGATTCCGTCTTTGTACGGGAAATAAGGCACGGTTATTGGAATAAAGAGAGAAATATTGTTAACATTCCCTTTCGAAAGACATACAATAAAGTGAACACTCATTGTCTATAAGAAAAGAGCAGTTAATGAAAACTACATATGAAAATGACTCGCTATATAATGCGGAAAAAAATAATTTCATATCAAGGAATTTAAACACTGGGTTTCCCCTCATCTCGTTTTCTTTTTTATTTTCCCCTATTTCTTTATGCTTTAGCCTTCCTTAAACTAAAGCTTTCGGCGATGGGTCCTCAAAGAGAAAAAAAAAGAAAGAAAAAAATACTGAGCCTCAACACCATCCTTGTGTCATTAATATTGCAGTAAACTCTCTCTCTCTCTCTCTCTCTCTCTCTCTCTCTCTCTCTCTCTCTCTCTCTCTCTTTCCCTTCCAAGATTTGGGACGCCAGGCGCGTCATCAATTAATCTTAAAGAGGGTCATATCTTCTTTCTTTGCCCACATGTTTAAGGGTCTGGTGCCACTGTGGCTGACACTGTCGTTAGCCTCTGGCACTGTCGTTAGCTGTGTGGTACTGTCGTTAGCGTGTGGCACTGTCGTTAGCGTGTGGCACTGTCGTTAGCGTGTGGCACTGTCGTTAGCGTGTGGCACTGTCGTTAGCGTGTGGCACTGTCGTTAGCGTGTGGCACTGTCGTTAGCCTCTGGCAATGTCGTTAGCGTGTGGCACTGCCGTTAGCGCGTGGCACTGTCGTTAGCCTCTGGCACTGTCGTTAGCCTCTGGCAATGTCGTTAGCGTGTGGCACTGTCGTTAGCGTGTGGCACTGTCGTTAGCGTGTGGCACTGTCGTTAGCCTCTGGCACTGTCGTTAGCGTGTGGCACTGCCGTTAGCGTGTGGCACTGTCGTTAGCCTCTAGCACAGTCGTTAGATAAATAGATTGATAGATATGCTGGTGCTACCGGTCTCCACCAGCGAGAGGGTTTATCCCATCTCACTTCAAAGGCGTCTCCCTTTCCCTGAGATTGGAAGCAACGCAGCCATTCCAAAGAGGTCGTGGATAACCACAAAACTCTTATATAGAAAACTGTTCGTGGGGGTGATTACACACACACACACACACACACACACACACACACACACACACACACACACACACATTACATATTTATGAGCACATTTCAAGGGCGAAGGGTTGAGTAAATATAGACACGAATGATTGGATGTAAAAGCACAGTGCTTGGGGGCATTCTTATAGCCTTTTACGAAAAGACAGAAATGCACTAAGAAAATGCGTTATGACACCAAATACGAGGCCATATTTCTATAATTCAGGCTGGTTCTTGCACATATGTATTCTCATGGTTGAGAAGGTACATTTGAATTATTTCCAGTTTTATGCAAGGTACAGGAATGGGCACTGTGTACTTAGACGAGTAATGGATAGAAAGAGAAGGATTATACAGGAGCAACTATGAAGGTAAATAAACTCCTAAAGGATAGGGGAGAAAGAATACTTCCCACGTATTCCCTGCGTGTCGTAGAAGGCGACTAAAAGGGGAGGGATCGAGGGGGAGCTGGAAATCCTCCCCTCTCGTTTAACTTTTTTCCAAAAGAAGGAACAGAGAAGGGGGCCAAGTGAGGATATTCCCTCTAAGGCTCAGTCCTCTGTTCTTAACGCTACCTTGCCAACGCGGGAAATGGCGAATACGTATGAAATATATATATATATATATATATATATATATATATATATATATATATATATATATATATATATATATATTTCTTTTTTTTTGTCGCTGTCTCCCGCGTGTGTGTGTGTATATATATATATATATATATATATATATATATATATATATATATATATATATACACACAGAATATTGTTTGTGTTTATCTATCTGTGTGAAGATAACCATCAAACATAAATGTACCCCACTGGTGATAATGAGCTTATTATAATGTTAATGCTGAAACAACAGCAATGCCATTTGAGTTCACACTAATGTATACAACAACAGTGTCAACAACCACTCGTGCAGTATACACCATTGTATGTTATGGTGAATGAAAAAAAAATTAAATATGGGAAGGTAGTTGAGTTGGGGGTGTGGGTTGGAGCCTTACACCACCACAGTGGTGGTTCAGCATGCACTACAGTGGTACAAGCTTGCTTCACAGTGGTTAAGCTTGCACCTCAGTGATGGTTAAGCTTGCACTACAGTGTCGGTTAAGCTTGCAACACAGTGGTTAATCTTGTACCACAGTGGTACAAGCTTACACCACAGTGGTTAAGCTTGTACCACAGTGGTACAAGCTTACACCACAGTCGTTAAGCTTGTACCACAGTGGTTAAGCTTACACCACACTGGTGCATAAGCTTACACCACAGTCGTTAAGCTTGTACCACAGTGGTTAAGCTTACACCACACTGGTGCATAAGCTTACACCACAGTGGTTTTAAGTGTAGTTCTCATAACATTTTTGTTTTCAGTGTACACACGGGGATGGTCTCCAGTGACGGTTTCTAACCCCTAGAGAACACGAGAGCCGAGATGGTCAAAAAAAAAAAAGAAATAGTAAAAGAAAAAAAAAACTCCCAAGAACAAAAATAATAGACCAGAATAATCTGTTTGCTAAGACCATTAATAGAATTTGACACCCCAGCGAAGAGGAGGAAAAAAGATATGTAGTCTATATTAAATTCAGATCTTAGCTTTACACACTCTGTGTGTGTGTGTGTGTGAGTGTGTGTGTGTGTGTGTGTGTGTGTGTGTGTGTGTGTGTGTGTGACTCTGTCTTTGTCAAGTGTCTTTGTGAAATCTACGTAAAAATGGGAGGTACGTACATGCTTATGTGAGTGGTGGATCTGTGAGCGCCATAGTGTGAGCGAGAGAGAACAGGAAATCAAAATGGAGGGCTTGGTATATAAATTGCCGACCTCACTGTCAACACCATAAAAACTACTGTAGTTTACAGTGTACCGTAAATTACGACGGGTTTACCTGGACATGATAATAACAATCAAGTTGCTGCCAGATAAACATTTAAAAGTACAATCTAAGCCTTTCGGATTATAATCTACTCTCTCTCTCTCTCTCTCTCTCTCTCTCTCTCTCTCTCTCTCTGCCAGTACGTCCTGCCATTTAAATGGGGAAAAATTGTTTTTTCCGCCAGCGTTTAAATATATATAAAACAAAAAACAAATATCCTGGATGATTCAAAGGATATTCATATAACATTGCTTCCTCCCCCCCTCCCCCCCTTCTCCTCTTTCATATTCTAGCTTTGGATAGACTGCAAATAGAACTGTAATTGCCTTTCTACACCTTTCATAAAAAAAGGAAACTCTTGATGTATATACGTATGTCTCCCGGAGATGAAAATCTTAAGGGGACTGATAATATATACTGTAAACCAGTACTAACAGGGAGATGATGACATTGTGAAGTAGCACTAGTGAATACAACAGAGTACAAGCATTAGCAGGGGCATATAAACTAGATCTAGTAAGGAGATGATGGTACTATAAACTAGCACTAGGAGGAAGGCAATGGCACTATACACCATCACTAGAATGTAGGCGATAGCACCATAAGCTAGTGCTAGTGCTAGCTTTAAGGCACCAGGAAATGCATTCAATGCAGGCAGAGCTAAAGTTATAACGAAGCTTAAAATATATATTTTGGTGTTCAACTTACGTAGAGTTCAACCCTAGTAAAAAAGAATCATGGAATCATATGTTTAATTAGAGTCTTCTAAGAGTTAGTCATGCTGTTGGGACTCTGGGCGTATTTGATAAGTGGTGAAGACTATGGAAGAGATTCAGTAACGTATTCTCACTTCAGAGGAATGTTGGATACTTTATGAGAAGGGTAGCGATGCTATTTCCTGTGTGGCGGGGGTAGCGACGGAAATGGATGAAGGCAAGCTAGTATGAATGTGTACATGTGTATATATATATATATATATATATATATATATATATATATATATATATATATATATATATATATATATACATATATGTGTGTGTGTCTGTATATGTATATGTATGTATATGTTTATATGTATATGTGCGTGTATGGTCGTTTATGTATGTACATGTATAAATGAATGGATGGGCCATTCTTCGCCTACTTCCTGGCGCTACCTCGCTGACGCGGGAAACAGCGATTAAGTATAATAACAATGACGAAATAAAGATAGATAGATGGAGGGGGGCTCATGTGGAAGCACTTTTATCTTAAGCTTTAAATATGAGGATTCTGATGAGGGTGGAACAAGGGGAAGGTGTAATTGGTAATTATGTTAATCACCTCGTTTAACTCAACGAAGAAATATGCGGTTAACAGAACCCCATGTGTTAAGTCGCCTTTTCTTTTTTTTTGGATGTTAATATCAAATGAGAACTTGATACGAAGGAATACGTATGCAAATCTCTTCTGCTGCATGTTGTACAAGAGATTAAGTTGTGATGTGTGTATATATGATCTCTTTTTTATAGTAGATAAAAACTATTATATAGAATGGCTTGCAATAGCATTTCTAACTAGACACTATGATCTAGGTTTTAATTGTAGTTTTAACTTGGGTCTATTATATATATATTATTTCTTATTATTATCATTATACTTAGTCGCTGTCTCCAGCGTTAGCGAGGTAGCGCAAGAAAACAGACACTCACCCCCAATGGTAAGACAACAGAACAGGGAAAGACTTGAAAAAAAAAAGATAAAAAAAACTATACGATAAAGGTAAGCGAAGGAAGAGATAAAGATGACAGCGAGAGTAAGATAAGCTTGCATGAAGAGAAGACAATAGACAAAGCAATACAAAGGAGTGGGAGATGATAAAAGAGACAGAAGGGAGAAAGCGAGACGAAAGGTGTGTGTGTGTGTTTGAATATATATATATATATATATATATATATATATATATATATATATATATATATATATATATATATATATACACATAAAGAACCAAACATTTTTAATTGGAAAAATGGAAAATGTTACCACAAGCGAAACATCAGTTTAGTCCACAATTAAAACAGAAATGAAACTATCAAAACTGATAAATTCTCATATTCATTGTACACCAGAATCATCAGGGAAAAAAGAATAAAATGTGTTATTAAGGTACAGTTTCAATTTTTTATAGAAAACATCTATCTTTTGTGGTATTCTACAAAAGCAAAGTACCATCCTTTATGACAGATTTATATACATATATATATATATACTTTTTTTTTTTGAATAAAACTTATAGTTTTATATTCTTGAACACGATAGTACAACCTTACGACACTGACATGTGAAGTTACGATACTTGCGCAAGACGGTATGACATTACGAGGGCAAAATACCACCTTCGCAGACGTATACTGAAGTTGATGTGTGGCGAACCAAACCTGTATGTATATATATACATGGAAAAAGACGCACTGCTAATGAAAACGCAAACACACACACACACACACACACACACACACACACACACACACACACACACACACACTGGTATATTTCCTGTTTGATAAATATATTCTTACACCCTCGAAGATAAATTTGTAAAGACATTTGAATACATACTGACGAGTAGGCAAACGCTGTACACTTTTCAAAGCCCACGCGCACACACACACACACACACACACACACACACGCAGAAAAGCAAACAAGCAGAAACTAACGCGTGTTCATACCGATAAACAAACACACACACACACACACACACACACACACACACACACACGGGCACGAACAAAAGAGTATTAGCTGCACAAATGTGCAAACAAACAGCGAGGCAAACAGAACGCCAGGAAAGGTTCTCAGATGATGAGGGAGGGAAGGGAGGAGGAGGAGGGAAAATGCACTTCAGTCTTCGAATCTTGTTTATCCACTACATACCTGAGCCTTTCAAGCCGTAAACCCTCTCATCGTGGACGGAAAAAAATAAGAAGAGAGAAAAGAGAAGAGGAGAGAGAGAGAGAGAGAGAGAGAGAGAGAGAGAGAGAGAGAGAGAGAGAGAGAGAGAGAGAGAGAATGAGAAGCAGCGGAAAATGTCTGCGTAAGCAAAACACACGAAGCTCCTTCACCATCCACAGGCGATATCCGTGTGTATATAATACTTGTATATATATATATATATATATATATATATATATATATATATATATATATATATATATGCACATACGTAGCTGTTTTGATGTGTTGAACATAGGTATATGTACATATATAAGCGAGTTTGACTGGAGAAGGAAACTGATTTCAATCATACCACGTCATGCAACGAAAAAATCACAGGCAATTCAGTATTAGAGAGAGAGGGAGGGAGTGGAGGAGAGGGAGGAGGAGTGAGTGAGTTAGAAAGGAGGGGAGGGAGGAGGGATGGATGGATAGGGGAAGTATTATATATTGAATTCCAATGAAAGATCGATTATTGACCAATATTTCGCTATTGTTGTCCAAGACCGATGGCCAGGGGACGCCCTTGGGAGACTCTGGAACGCCATGGATGGCAGGGTAGGAAGCGCAGGACACCACCAAGGAGGAGGAGAAAAAAAAAGAAGAAGGTTTTAGCTACTGTGTGCACGTCCTTCGATGTCTGGTGTCTGCCACAGCGCGGCGCGACACTGTAACAATCCCATCATGGAAATTTCTTACGATGTTCGAGGGAAAACTATCCATTTACGGTTTTGATTTGATATAAGCAAATACAATATACTGTATTTTTTTGCATGATGCCAAGGAAGGGATAAAGAATGGTTTACGTAGCATGCGAATAGTTTCAGGAAAACAAAAATGTACAAGTATTTAAACAACGTGTTCGCTTCGACGAAGGTGAAGGGAAACTGTCAATAGGCAAACTATACATCTGCAAAGATAATGAACCATTCAGCTCATGATGTGGTCACAAGATACGTTATTTTGCTTTACGTGTTCAATAAATCATGGGCGATATTGCAACAGTCTCCCGCAGGGAACAGATAACAAATACAGCATCACTCACGTATCTAATTTAGGCTATAATACAAGAGGCCTCGTCGAGAGAAACAGGAGGGCCAAAACACCTCATCAATGGGTCATCCACATAGTCCTTGGAAACTCTCTCTCTCTCTCTCTCTCTCTCTCTCTCTCTCTCTCTCTCTCTCTCTCTCTCTCTCTACCGAGAGTCCTTCTACGAGGGACACGAATCCTTCCCTCCTCCTTTTTCTTTTCTCTTTGTCTCTCAGGAGGACAATATCCGGCCGTATTTCTGCACGGCGGAGCCAGGAAAAGCAGCGGAAGTGAATATCCTCGCCTCACACACACCCGCTCTGGCCCTGGCCTCCGCTAATTGCCAACTCTTTTGTTTACAGTCAGATTGGGTTTTTGCCTCCGGGGATCATCGGGGTTTCTTACGTCTTACACTTCACATGGTTTCTTGAACCCATAACTGTTGCAGCGCTTTGATTCTTGCGTTCGAAAGCCAAAAGGGGAAACTTGCTCGTCTTCTTCTGAGAAGCGAGATGCCCTTAAATCATCTTGTTCTCTCTATTTCAGCCCTGGTCTTCCATCTATGTTGCTCTCCCTCTCGAAGAAAATCCGAATTGTTGTGTTTAAAACTCGGCCAAACTTCTCACTCCTCAATACGCCGTGCGTTTCCCAAACACTGACGGTGTGTGTGTGTGTGTGTGTGTGTGTGTGTGTTTGGAAACGCACCCCGGCTCAAAACTCCAGTGGCTGCCGACAGCAAGAACCCGCTCCTCCTCCTGCTGGGGAAACTTTTAAAGAGTATAGAATTACATGGGTTCGACTCTGCCACGATTTCCTCAAAGGCCTCTAAACGAAAAGTTTCCACTGAAGGATCGACGAAGAAGGAGGTGATGTACAAACCACTTTATACGTTTCTGGTAGAATACGTCAATTCATTTGCTTTAAGTCACCTTAGGAAATGAACAGAGTTAGGTAAA